>NC_052502.1:66325456-66452025 GCF_016617805.1 Bactrocera tryoni | reverse complement strand
AAATTTTAAAGTGATAATCGAGATTTCATTATACGTCATTTACATATTTTTCAAATACCGTATTTTTGTAAAGTTTTATTCCGCTATCATCATTGGTTCCTAATGTATACAGAGAAAGGCATCAGATGGAATTCAAAATAGCGTGGTTGTGAACCGATTTCACCCATATTTCGTACATGTCATCAGGATGTTAAGAAAATATTATATACCGAATTTCATTGAAATCGGTCTTGTAGTTCCTGAGATATGGTTTTTGGTTCATAAGTGGGCGACGCCACACCCATTTTCAATTTTTAAAAAAAAGCCTGGGTGCAGCTTCCTTCTGCCATTTATTCCGTAAAATTTAGTGTTTCAGACGGTTTTTGTTAGTCGGTTAACGCACTTTTAGTGATTTTCAACATAACCTTTGTATGGGAGGTGGGCGTGGTTATTATCCGATTTCTTCCATGTTTGAACTGTATATGGAAATGCCTGAAGAAAACGACTCTGTAGAGTTTGGTTGACATAGCTATAGTAGTTTCCGAGATATGGACAAAAAACTTAGTAGGGGGCGGGGCCACGCCCACTTTTCCAAAAAAATTGCGTCCAAATATGCCCTTCCCAAATGCGATCCTTTGTGCCAAATTTCACTTTAATATCTTTATTTATGGCTTAGTTATGACACTTTATAGGTTTTCGGTTTCCGCCATTTTGTGGGCGTGGCAGTGGGCCGATTTTGCCCATCTTCGAACTTAACCTTCTTATGGAGCCAAGGAATACGTGTACCAAGTTTCATCATGATATCTCAATTTTTACTCAAGTTACAGCTTGCACGGACGGACGGACAGACGGACGGACAGACAGACATCCGGATTTCGACTCTACTCGTCGCCCTGATCACTTTGATATATATAACCCTATATCTGACTCTTTTAGTTTTAGGACTTACAAACAACCGTTATGTGAACAAAACTATAATACTCTCGTTAGCAACATTGTTGCGAGAGTATAAAAATATAATTTAAATATTTTTATCAGCTCTACATAAGTAGTTTCAGAGTTTCAGCTATGTAAGTATTACACAGAAAAAAACATGTATTTATTAAGAAAAATTTTATTAAGAAAAATAATTAATCATTAAGTTCTAAAAAACTTCGTTTTAAAGCTCTTCTCCGATGTGTAGACTTTGGAAAATGACGTACTAGAGACCAACAATAATCAGACATCATATTTGTATCCCAGAAACCCTGATAGCGCTCTTCCATGACGCGTAAGTCTTGAAGCATACGCTCTCCCTGCTCTTCGCTCATATCTCATAAATTTTCCGGAAACCTCTCTAGGTGACTATGGAGAAAGTGGAGTTTTATACTCATATTGCATCCCAAATTTTTTAATTGTAGCAGAAGGTCCTCTACAAGTTCAATATAATTTTCAGATTTTTTATTTCCGAGAAAATTCTGCATCACAGATACGAATGCTGTCCAAGCCTTTAGTTCTGACTCAGTCATAGAATTTTTAAATTGAGTATCTTTCGTAAGTTGTCTAATTTGAGGGCCATCAAAAATGCCGGCTTTAATCTTTTCCTTGGTGAGCTGAGGAAATTTTTGGCAAATGTAAGAAAAGCAGTTCCCATCATCAGTTTCATTTGCAATGGTGGAAGGATAATTTTGTTATGAGCTACTAATGAATTGTGGACTATATTGCGCTTTCCAGGCTCCATTTTTTCTCTCAAGGGCCAGCTTTTTCTCACCCAATGCTCTTGTTTAGCTCTACTGTCCCAAAGACATATAAAACAGCGAAACTTGGTATAACCACTTTGTTGACCGAGAAGAATGTTGACAAGTTTTAAATCGACACAAATTTGCCTTCCACTCATGGTCATTGTATTTTATTTTGTTCAAGACTAGCGAAATGTTACAATATTCCACCTTTAACTTTGTACATTATGTGATAGAATACTTTTAAGGCTACGTTTTGAGCTGTCAATGAATAAACGCCAGTCGTTTGGTTCGTATCGCTTCAAGCCCATTTTTATCAACAAGTTTTTGATATCTGAACAAAAGGTAGTGCCGTTTTCTTCGGAAAAATAATGCCGTAATTCTGCATCTCTTTCACGATAAAAACTTATTTTAGTATCCGAGGATAGCAAGTTTTTTTCTTTTAGCTTTGATGCTAACAATTCTGAAGCTTGTTTGGAAAGATTTAAATCTCTTACAAGATCATTCAACTCATTTTGGGAAAAGCGTTTTGGCTCATTAGACATACCTTCAAAATCAGCATAATTTTTTGATGAGCTTGGTCTTTCAATGTCTTGCTCTAAGAGTTCAGATATATTTTAAGGCTCTGAAGAGTTAGGTGAGCGCTGCACTGGACGTTGAACACAACTAGTACTTGAGTATTGCCATTTAGATCGATTTTTATAGAAGCTAAAATAAATTGAAAATTCTAGACCACCGGGACCCCTTAAGTGTTTAAGAATTCTGTCTGGATTCCGCTGAATTCGCAAGTTCTTTTTAATTACTTGTAGATACATGAAAAAGTTAAGATTTAAAAATTTTGTTGTTGGAAATTTAAATTTATACAGGTAAAAATATAGCACATTCAGGTAAGCTTATTGATCACCGAATGCATGTAGAATTGAGGAAAGTGTAGACAGTGCCGGCAAATATCAGAAACTATAGGTAAATGAATTGACAGGTGCAAATGCAATACTTTTTTTTTGTTTTTACTTGCAATTCTTGAACTTTTGAAGCTACGTCACTTTATTCAATTAAATAAAAATGCAATTCGATCACGCCGTTTCCATCGAATGTTTGCGCATTAATTTTGTGAAATTTTGAAAATTTAATGATCATCGACTTCTGGCTCATCTTCGAATTTGGCATCTTCGTCAGCAGTTGCTTCTTGATACTGTTTAGATACTGTTTTAGAGACCAAATCGTTCATGTTAATTTCAGCCTTAGTGAACTCCACCTTGTCCATGTCTTCGGCTGTGTAACAATGCAAGAAAGCTTTCGTACGAAACATAGCAGTGAACTGACCCGAAATACGCTTGAATAATTCCTGAATAGCTGTCGAGTTACCGCTTAAAGTAGCCGACAATTTCAAACTACTTTGTGCAATATCGCAAACGGTAGTCTTAACATTTTTGGGTATCCATTTGACGAAGTATGAGCTGTTCTTGTTTTGGATATTTAGCATTTGTTCGTCAACTTTTTTCATTGATGTGCGTCCATAGAAGATAGTAGCAACAGTGAGATAACGTCCGTGTCGTGGATCGCAGGTAGCCATCACGGTGAGAGCACGGAACTGTTGAGTTCCTCGTGATGTCAAAGGACCAAAGCAAGGCATGAAGAAATGCGATCGAGGGAAACGAATCTAATCACTGCTAATTTTGCGTAAGCACAACGTATATATAAAAGAGTGGATTAGTGATAAATTGCATTCCTGCAGAAATAGTGTTTGAAAAGAATGTAAGTATATTAGGCGAAAAGCAGTTTCAAGCTCTTCAAATCGCCGGGATCTGATGGTTTATGCCCGTCTACATTACAGTGACTGCTC
Source organism: Bactrocera tryoni (assembly GCF_016617805.1). Taxonomy (NCBI): domain Eukaryota; kingdom Metazoa; phylum Arthropoda; class Insecta; order Diptera; family Tephritidae; genus Bactrocera; species Bactrocera tryoni. The sequence goes on along the minus strand of NC_052502.1, from coordinate 66,448,485 downwards.
AGTCACAGGACTACATTAAAGCCTCTGTATTGACAATTTTTGAAGGGGTGCCACTATGTATATTTTCTCGTTATGGAGGAAAGTCAAAATAATATATAAACTAAAGGCATGCAAAAGCTTGCAGACAGGTCTAAAAGATTTCAGACCAATTAGTCTTTCCACATTCCTCATAAAAATGTTGTAAAGTCTATTAGAAGTACACATTTTCTTGTGTTCAAATTAAGCCCAGAAAAGAAAAAGTAAAAGCTTCAAAAGGTAGAAGAGTACACTCTCGTAGCTTTTGTAGAACTAGAAAAAGATTTCAATAATATTCAGCTTAAAAATTTGTGCATCTCTGAAACTGTAGAAAAATTTATTTATTATATCCAGCGTACGCTGATGATGCGACGGTTTCGGCGAGAGGTAAATTTTTTAACTCGCTCGCTAAACTTATGCAAACAGTATTAAGGGGTTATATACAGTTAGGATTTTCAAAAAATCGATTTTTTTTTTTGCGTTTTCTTAATATATATATATCTGAGTATGCACGTACAAAATTTCAAGTCGATCCGACGAATATTTTCGAAGTTATAGACACATTAGTGATGGCGCGCCGACTACATGTAAAGTGCTTTCAAAACTTTAAACTCGTTTTTCTCGAAACGGTGTTTTCAACATAATTCAATGACATAAATTGATGGGCTGTTTCTTGCGCAATAAAATTAAATGCTTGTTCACTAGGGAACTCAAGAAGTCATGCCGTCATGGTAACTGGCTAACAATTGAAGATAAGTCAAGCTTCTTGAGACTAATTTTATACAGGAAGTTTTCATGGAAACTAAACTCAGACTTATATACCAGAAACGCCTTTCGTCTATCAGAGTACTGCTGCGTGCTCCAAGCGATGATCACAGCAATAGCGAAGCTTTATATACGAAAACGACTGCAATTATCGGGAGAGGGTTCCTTGATCATATTTCTAGTATCTGTGAGATAGTTTATCTAACAATCTCATTACAGCTTTCCTCCTCCCCTTTCAGATCCACAGCAGTGTTGCGCGATGAACAGTCTAAAAAAGATGACATCAATGAGGTTCCCAAAATTATTAACAGAGTAACCAAGAATAACATAAAGTATAATATTTCTGCTGTGCTACTTTTTCCTTGTAAGAAGTTATGCTTACTTCGTTCATTAAAATAACAAGGGTATAGGGTGGGATTGAGGAATATTTCTAAGATATCCCACATCTTAACCGGGATATAACAGGTCAATTGAAAAGTCCCCAGTCTACCATAGCAAACACACTTTTTAGGCAAAATTCTTCCAACGTTTCGCTACCATTTTGTAGCACGATTTGTCCTTTGCTTCAATATAAGCCTCTGAGAGCAGGAAATAGTCGCTGAGTGCTTGATCTGGAGAATGCAGAAGCAATTCGAAGCCAAATTCGTGGATTTTTGTCAGCGATTTCGTTCGATCATTCCTTTCTAAGGTATTCAATAAAACTTATCCCATGCTCATCCCAAAATTCAGAGGCCATAACCTTGCTAGCCGACTTTTGCGTTTTTCCACGCTTTGGAGTGGGTTCATCGTGTGCAGTCCATTTGTATGACTTACGAATGTGCTTTGGAGTAAAATGATGGAACCAAGTTTCACAGTATTGCCACATATTGACGCAAAAGTATGGGTTTATTACGGTTCAATGTGTCTAAACACTGATCCGTAAAATCGACCTGACAATGTTTTTGGCTAAAAGTGCTCTAGTGTGGCACCCGCTTTGCACAGAGTTTTCTCTTACCCAAATATTCGTGAATCATATAATATAAAATTCAGTTAATATTTTAGAATGCCTGATATCTCAAACCACTTTACTTTATAGTCATCTAAAATTACTTTGTGGACTTCGATATATTTCGATATTTTCGTCGGAATCGACCTTTTTTGAACGTCCACTGTGTCTTAGATGGTTATGTTGATGGTTGATTTTCCTGGGGTAATGTTCGGAGGATGGAGCCATGTGTAGAAGTTTACGCAAGCGAGGCTCAAGCAGTTCCCGACTTTTGGTCTTAGATCAATTATCCTCTGGTATCCATTTGAAGGCGAATGAGAGACCCCCCTTTAGATTCGTTTATTTTAGCTTATTTTTTGACATCTGTCAACTGCTAAACATTATTTTACATCACCCGAATCAACAAATGAAAAAAATTCTATTATGTTACCAAGCAAACTTAGACTTAGAATGCCTTAACACGTTTTGTGGCGATTAAAAAATTAAAAAGTTACGTATTTGGTTTGGTTTAAATGACACTATTTAACAAAATTTACGAACTAAGGAAATCGAAACGGAAAAAAACCAGAGTAGGCTCAGGAAAAATACCAAAATGCGTTCGGCAACACTTTTCCAAGATACTGAGTATCGACTTTTTCTTTGGTTTAATTTCCACAAAAATTTAAACTTACGTATTTGCGAGCTCATCTATATTGACGACATAAAATGCCCGAGCAAGAGTGGGACTGAGAATAATTTTCCAGCTACATTCGGAAAAGAAAAGGGATGGGTAAAAAGGGTTTAGCTCACATAGAGTTCAGATTTAGTATTTGTATTGATAGAATGGGAGATCTATATTGGAAATAGAATAAAAAGAGGGAACAAAAGAAGTATTTACACCACGAACATAAAGATATTGTGGAGATTGAAAATTATGCTTATCCCGTTAGCTTGTAGCAACAAATTTGAAGTTAGCGTAAGCCCAGATTAGTTTTTAACCTCTTGGTAACCAGGTAAAGTTCAAGCAGGGTTCCAAAAATAGTGACAGTTCTTCAAATTAATGCGAGAATAGAAAACCTAAGGGTAATTTTCTATGCTATTCTCTCATAGAGTCTTAATATACTAATGTGAATTTACCTTAGATTTCCAAGTCCTATTAATTTGCGGTAAATAATAAAATGAGCTCGTGTTAAAAATTATTTACAATTTGTAGACTGTTTAAACTGGATTCTGTATTTAAGACAAATAATTTATCGTTATTCTCCAACATTTGAACTGTACACAATATGAAGCCGCAAACTCTCTGTTTATCTGTCCTCATAGTGTGTAGGTATTAGAGATTCCTCAAGGGCTTGGAAGCTGGAAATCTACTAAAAAGTTCGAAGGAAGCTCTTTCTTAACTGTTGAACTAATTTATAGAGAAATAATACAAAATTAGTAGTAAACTTTTCTTTCCAGCTTTTCTTCTTATCGCTGACATCCCAAGAGTCCTCGGAGTGAGTTTAAATTACGAGTGGTTAGGTCTTGCAGAAAATGTACTATTGGATTTGATAAGAAGTATAATTAATTCCATTAATTATATTCTGCAAGGACGTCTCACACCTCAGATGATTGAAGAGAAGATTGACGTAAGCAATCTACCAGGGAAAGATGGTAGCCAAAGTAGAGAAAGTAATTCGCAGGAAACCGGTACCACCGACGAAAATAAAGAGACGGATAACTCGGCAGAGAAGAATGGAAGCGAAAGTGGAGGTAAGACCGATGAAGATAAGGATACGGATAACTCGGCAGAAAAGAATGGAAGCGAAAGTGGAGGCAATACCGATGAAGATAAGGATACGGATAACTCGGCAGAGAAGAATGGAAGCGAAAGTGGAAGTAAGACCGATGAGGATAAGGATACGGATAACTCGGCAGAGAAGAGTGGAAGCGAAAGAGGAGGTAACATCGATGAAGATAAGAATACGGATAACTCGGTAGAGAAGAATACAACTGAAGGTGGAGATAATTCGCGGGACACAAAAGAATCATCAGAAAATCGTTTGTCAACAGTAATAAATTTGGAGAATTTTTTGAAATCTCTTACAAAGAACTTAAAGGGATGCAAGTTAAAACAGTCGAAAAGCAAAAACGAATCGAATACAGAGATAGTATGCCGATGGTAATATGTATACATTTTTTATTTCACACAAATATTGTAAGTCTATTGAAAGTGTAAGAGCAGAGTGAATAAAAATAATTGAAGCGCCTAAAGTTATTGAGTCTTAATTCATTTCGACATTGTAACGAAGTTTTTGTTTTTTGGGCGAAGTGGAGTGAGGAGATTTTAGAATTTGTAAAAGTTTTTAGAATATCAACCAATAGTCTTTTTTAAACAACAATGCGGCCGACAGATAAAACTGGAAGTCTTTGTTTTGACAAGAGATCTAATAAAGCAGGCAATCAATGAAATTGATAACTTAAAGAGATGTAAGGTAGAGATGTAAAACGGTATAGGAAAGACTCAAATATGGCCTCCCAATGTAAGTTGTTGTTCACTATGCTCGCGCTAGATCGGGGCGTCAGATTCTTTAGGCCGCTCACCTGTGTGATATACTTTTTCAAACAATTAACAATTAAGAGAGAGTAAGAGATTATCCGTTAGACAAATTAACAAATAATCCTTTGATTGCACAGTTCGTTGTATAAAAAAAACTACGGTATATCTATCTTCTAAAGGATAATAAGAAGACCCGTTAGGCTTTACTGAAACTTTACTTACGCCTGAAACTGTACTGAACTCAACTATATCTACCCAGCTTTCTAAGCAACTACATGGCATGTGTTAAGGATCACATTTCTTAGCCACGACATTATCGTATTAGGAACAGTGTTCGCTGTTCACTGTGGTAGGAACCGACTACTATCGGCAGATTGCTTGCTTTGAATATAAAACGAGTCTTTGTACTTGGCTTTTTATTACTTAATTCTGAAGACAAAGCTTTAATCTGGTTAGTAAACAGCTATAATTCAATAACGGTTAGTATTTATAAGCGTTCTTGTTTCATTGTTTGGTCACGTCCCCACTCGAAACTGAGCGATATGCAAAAACACGCCAGTCTCCATTTAATAAAGAAGGCAAGTCATGGGGTCCGATTCCATTATTTCTCCTACACTGAAATACCGAAATTCATTTTTCGCTGAAATCAATTTGTACTGCATATGAGCATGGCATTATGAGCTTGCCACGAAGTCTGAAAACCCCAGAAGGAAATGTCAGCCCAGCGTGAGTCGCTTAGTTATGCCCAAATAACTGTCCCCCTGAATATAGTTTCAGATATCGATCTGAAATTTGTCATAATCATCGATATTCGACTACTATAGCCTATATCTATTAGTTAAAATAGGACGGGTCCATTGTCCGCTTATGCACAATAATAGTTCAGTCCGATTCCAAGAATTAGATACAGGTTTAATATTCAGCCAAGAATAATCTTCGGACCCAAAGCCCAAGTGCTAAAGATGACACAGGTTAGGTTATATTTATCTGTTGGTCAAAAAGCCATATCCCAGTTTTGGTCCTTTGCGATACCAAATGGAGTTCAGTTACCAGATCCATGAGGAGTAGTCATCCTTTAGAATGCCAGCGCTTGACGTGAATACTTACAGACTATGTGGCCTCACTATCGATCCCTCCTCCAATATATCATGCTGTGGGGCCCCAGATACTTACAGCGTAGTCTTGTCAATGCGGGATAAGTACACAAGAGAAGGTCCATTGTTTCCCTGGTACCTTGCTTTAGACATTTCCTGCAGTCTTCTCCAACAAGAAGTTCCATTCTGCGGGCGTGTGTTGCCACCAGATAGTGACCAGTTAGTACTCCGATTACGTTCCTACAGTCTCTTCTATCGAGTGCTAATAAGAATTTCAGTTCCAAAATAATATTAAACTGTGTAGAACAAAGAAATTCTGAATGTTTAAAAAACAATATTTTAAACTGGGCCATAGAACTTGGATGAAAGAAAAAGAAGTCTGAAAATTGGATGTTTGGCCGACATTTAAATAAAAAAACAAAAATTTCATTGAAAATTTCGCGAAATTTGTTTTTCAAATAGTTGAAATGAAAAAAAAAATCCTTCGTCCAAGTCTTTAAGAATTGTATCTCAAAGGCCTGTGTAAAACAAAGATCGGTTGAGTAGTTCTTGAGAAAACTTGCCATCCGACTTCGAAAACACAGTTTCGAGGAACACGTGTTTAAAAACGGCGCACTGAGCCTATCTTCGAAACTATTACTTGGATCAACTTGAAGATAGAGGCAATATTCTAGAGGTGTCGTAGAATTTACTAAGATAAAAAAAAATCGATTTTTGAAACCCGTAACATGTAAGCCCTTATAAGGGGTTCGAAAAAATGTGTTTTTTTGTTAATTTTTTCTGGAGAGGCTTTTTATTGACTATATACAAAAAATATATTAACATTTAGCGAATTTTACGTATTCTACGAATTCATATTTTATCAATAAACTATTGTGCTCCGTGTTTCCTGTAGAAGATCTGCTGAAAGTCCTCCACAAAAAGGTGTTTGGCGGTGAGAAAGGTATCTCTGATCCAAAAGGATTACTTTTAGGATAGATAAATTCAGGTAATGTCAATAAAATAATAGTCAAAATTTTAATTGTAGACAAAATGGCGGCTTCCCAACAAAAAAAATCATCTTTTGCACGAAAATTTACACTTTAAAGTGACTTAAAAAATCGAAATCTTATCAGAAACTTTATTCCTTCGAAAACGCTCGGAGACGGCTCTACAAACACGCTCATTACTCCGAAACTATTTACCGGATTATTTTGAAATTGACAGACGATATTCTCGACTCTCCTAGGTAATACCAACAGCATACCATCAATCAGCTGTGCTGTCTAAAACAAATGACAAACAAAGACGGTGCAGACTTTTTGCCAAAGTGCTTAAATACAGTTTAAAAAAAATGTTTATTTTGACAATATGGAAACGAAAGAGTGCTAGCCATGGATTGTTATTGTCGCCTCAAAACTGGTAGCGGGTAGGAGTTTCCTCGTCGCTGATGATAAGGCAATGCCGCCTTTACTGAGGCTCGTTCCGTGGTTTGGTAGAACAACTACCTATTCTATTACTGATGATGTTAATTGAAGAATGCACGCCTCCCTTCCTTCGGTTAAGGATTTATAAAAAATTAGCTGCTTCTGTCAATAAACTCTCTCTTTAAATTTTCTTAAGTGGGTTTTCTAAGATAACCTACCAACTTTGAATACAATTTAATAGAACAAATTAGAGCTTAACCGGTTTCCGATCATAACGGATACGTCACAGGATATATCGAAGGTAGATCAGCTAAGTACTGTTGTGAGGTATGCAGTAATAGCGAATTGATATGGAAATAAAAGAAGTGTTCCTAGGCTTCAAACATGGCGCAGTAGATTTAGTCAAGCAAGTGACAACATAATTTTTATTCGACAAAAATATTGACTTAAAAATTGTGTGGGGCAAGGCTATGATAGAGTCAGTGTGTCTATAATGGTGTACTAAAACATATTAAGGATATTCAGCCAAACGCAGAGTACGTACATGGTGCCACTAATAATTTAAATATGGTGATAAATGATGCCGTTGGCAGTTGTGTGGAAATACAGATTTTTTTCGCAGGATTACAAGTTTTATATAACTTTTTCGAAAACAGCATGAAACGTTTGGATCTACTGTCAAAAATCACTGGCAAATCGGACACTACTACTACGGAGGCTGCTATATATATTTCTGGCCTAGGCCTAAGTTTGACATTTTTTAGCATAACATCACTCAGAACGTTTTGTCATTTAATCGTGAATTGTTTTATTTACAGGGAATTAAAAAATTCATCTCGGCCAAAAAATGGAATTAACTCGTGGACATTTTCGTGCGATCATTTTTCACAATTATGGATTATCACGACAAGTGTGCATCGATGAACTAAACTCTTTGCATGGCTATGAAGCACCATCGTATAACACTGTGAAAAACTGGTACAACGACCGTCATGTAACATACCTTCAGATAGAGGCATGCCTATGCGTGAAGGTCGTCCAAAAACAGCCGTTGTGCCAGAAAACATCGATGCCGTACGTGAACTGATAATGCAAGACCGTCATGTAACATACCTTCAGATAGAGGCATGTCTATGCATTTCTCCCACCAGCATACATTCGATATTGCATGAACACCTGGCCGTAAAAAAGTTCTCGGTTTGTTCTCGTTGGATCCCGCACAATTTGACAATCGCTCAAAAAAAGGCTCGTGTGGATTGGTGTAAAGAAATGCTGAAAAAATACGATCGCGGTGCTTCAAAAGACGCTTATAAGATCGTCACAGGTGACGAATCATGGATCTATGCGTATGAGTCCGAAACAAAACAGCTATCGACCGTGTGAGTCTTCCAAGACGAGCCAAATCCAACGAAAGTTGTTCGTGGAAGAAGCACTTTGAAGCAAATGGTCGCCTGTTTCTTCGGCAAAACTGGTCATATGGCGACTCTTCCGCTTGAGCAACGTAGGACGATCAATTCTGAGTGGTACACCACCATTTGTTTGCCTGAAGTCTTCGGAGAAATTCGAAAAACGAACAAGAGAAGACGAATCATTGTGCACCATGACAATGCGAGCTCTCACACATCGGCTCAAACCAGCGCCTTCTTGACCAGCCAAAACGTCGAATTGATGGGTCATCCGCCGTATAGCCCTGACTTGGCAGCCAATGACTTCTTTTTATTCCCACACATCAAGAAAATAATGCGTGGTCAACGATTTTCGTCGCCAGAAGATGCTGTTGAAGCATTCAAAACCATGTTTTGGAGGTGTCTCAATCGAGTGGAAAAGTGTTTGAAAATTGGTTTGAGCACATGCAAAAGTGTATAAATCTTGATGGAGAATATTTTGAAAAACAATAAAACCATTTTCGTTGATAAATATTCCTATTTTCATTATTAGGCCAGAAATATATATAGCAGCCCTCGTATTAGAACACTACCGACTAGTTGTTTCAGTAGGGTCGAATGATATCTGCAATACAACCTCGTTATTTTGATATTGTCAAAGAAATAGTTCTAAAGCGTGCTAACAAGGATGAGCATAGTGAAGCAGGGAGTATTAAAACAAAAATGCTTACTTTCGAGTTCATGAACAGTGTATTGAACCACAACAATTACGCATCTAAAGCTTTACAAAAATGCGACAACAATTCGGGCGAGGCGAGTAAGGTTTTAGCAGAGACCAAAGCAAAGGCTCATATTTATAGAAATGATTTTGAATTATCAAAGTGCAAACTGTAAGAAAATCTGGTATTAATACCCATTTTCAAGAAAAAAGGCAAAGAAAAGTTAACAAAACATTTTGATGAATTAACTGTTGATCAGCGATTTTCAAACCGAGAAAATGTACATATTTAAAATTGAAATTTTCAATAATGTACTAGACACAGTAATATCTCAATTAGATACACGTTTTATTGATATGCGTGCAGTTTGTCATATATTCGATTTTCGAACACCAACACTTTTATTACATGTAGATAAAGCAATTTTATTACAAAAGTGCGACGAATTCCAAAGAAAATATTCAGATATAAAAGGGCCTAGGTTTTCACTTCAATTTATTAATAGATAGCACTTATTTTTACCTCAATTAATTCAAGCATGGACTGTTCAACAATTATGTTAGGAAATAATGTCCAAATATGGTGTGCTAGAATGCGAACTAACGGAAGTATTTGTATATTTCATATTTCTATTTGATAAAACCTAATCAGTTTACATAGCAGTGGGGCCGCATTTTTAATTTGCCCCAGGGCCCTTGGTTACCTAGCTACGCCACTGGTAGGGAGTTAGGTATGTACGTAGGAAACGCGCGGAATACTGTTTTTTGTTGCTATGTATATCACGTTTCCCGGTCCCATTGCAAAATTATGTTCGCTATGCGACTACACACTTACTTAGACGCATAACGGTTATGAATTAGTATTGTTGAAATTGTTCGGAGATACACAGCTTTAGAACCGTCTGAAATATATATAAGACATAGTCTTCTACTTATCTTTACGTATCAATGCCGTTGAGTTCGTAAGACCGACAACTCGTCAAAATTAGAGATCCGACAATTCTATAATTTTTGCGAAACAAGATGCTAAGAGGATCAATATTTTTGTCCCTGAATATAGCTGGTGAGTACAATAATTTACAGTTATGAATTATTACCTGAAAAGGCGAGTGATAGCGCAGATGAGTGCTTGAAGATATAACACTTTGTGTTCTGGTATTCCCGAAGTAAAATAGAGAAAAAAAGTTTTGCTAGAACTTTCATGTTTAGAACTCTGTACAAAAAAAATTGATTTCCCAGCAAGTCATTAGTACTCATGTAGTCCTATTTCTCGTCTTAGGGGTCACTAGGCACAAAACAGGCGTTAAAGAATACCTAATAGATAAATTTTTTGAATTTTTTTGTTCCAGTTCTACTCTTTGCCAGCATAATTCCAAATATTAGTGGAAAACCTCTTGAAGGCAGTATGCAAGATGCAGAAGATCCGGTTTTTCATAATCAGGATGGAACCATTGTAATTGTAACATCCTCCGAAACTGACAAAGAACTTGAAAATAAGCAGGGAAACGTGTTAGATGGGTCTGCAGAACATGGCGGTTCATCGCTAACAGATAGTGGCATGGCTGAAACTACTGATGTGTCCGAATCAGAAGAAGATGCATGAACATGTGTATAGTTTTGTTTCAAGCTTGAAGATTTTCGCAAAATTACAAATTTCTGAGAGCTCAGAGATAACGCTTTGTCCAGAAATGTAATTTTGTACAAATCTTGTACCACAGCACAATAATTAAAAAAAGCACTAATATATGAATATTGATTTCAAAATTGTATAATTAATAAAAAAAAAATCAGAAATATATATACTACAACATTATTTGCAATTCTTTCTGACGCATATACACATATATAATTAATTTTATTGGTGTTTCGTCACTAGAACAAACGACATAGAACTGGTGATGTGATCTCCTGGCCGGATAGGAAGCTTCCATGGAAGCCGAATATCAAAGAGAGAGCAAAAAAGGTATGGGTTGCCTTGTACTGCTGTAGACGAGAGTGTTCAACGAGCGACGTTCATCAGCATGTGTGGTGCACTAAGGTCTACTCCAACCATGGAACTTAACGCCATCTTTCACATATTGCCCGTAGACATCGTCTGAAGGTGTATGGTTGCGAAAGTTGCTTTCAGACTACGAAATCTTTACTCACTTTGCCTTCATATCGGATCACTTGGATCATGGAGTCGCCTAATCGAACTCTGGAGGCTCCTTCTCTACCCGTATACCGGTGAGGGAGTTATGGGAGGGAAGAAGCCGTTGTAGGAGCGAGGCAATGTGCTTATTTATGGAAGGGTCAAAGCTTAACTTATTGTCAGGCGTTCTCTATCATCTGCAGCTTCAGACTTCCTGACTATTTCCAGGCCCAGGTTGCAGATATTAAGGTAGCAGTAAATTCACTGCTCTGGAGTGCAGCCTCCTTCAGAGAAGTTACCATCTACTCAGTTAGCACAGTGCCGATACTAACCTTGAACTCATTAATAGTGCGTTCAAGGCTGCTCCTCGCTATCAATAGCAACGAGTGTCTTTGTGATAAGGTTAGTATGAGTGCTTGTCCACAGCGGAATCGCAGGAAATTGCAAAGCTGATAAGCTAACAAGAAAAGGTACCCTAGAAACGCTATCGGTAAAATGGAAGTGGGTCGGTACTACCGTTTCCTCATGTATTCTAGTACTATATAGCTGAGTTTCACAGAAGCCTTTGACCCAAGATCGATCGGAAGAATCTATTGATCTTTTTGCCCTCAGTAAGCCTAGCCTATCTCCTGTTGTGAGGCTTTTAACAAGACATTGCCATATTGGCAATGAAACCTGGAATGCTACCAGGAACATCTACAGAATTTGTATGAAAGAAGATGAGGTGGAAACAACTCTCTTACTCCTTGATTGACCCGTGTTTGGGAGGTCAAGACACTTGAGAGCGCACACCTTTAGACAAATGAAAAATCGTTTTTAGCCTTTTTAACTCTTTCACTTAACCGTATAAATTTCGAAATATGAGCAATTTTTGAGAAAATTTTCTCTATGAAATTGTATTTTGTTTTAGTTATACTTGTATATCCAAAATTGAAAGGAAATATGTTGTATCCAATGACAATGATTTAACACGTAGTTACCCATATAGAGCAGTGGTTTAAAGCAACTCCTCCATGCTTAATTTGAGCGTTCTTTCTTCTTTCTAAGTACCACAGGACTACTACAATAACTTTAAGAGATTTAGTCAGAACACCCTTTCAAGTCCGGGAAAACCAGGCTAATACAAATCGAAATTCAGGAGCCATGAAAGCAAGATGTCACATTAATGTCAAGCCTCCATTTACATAGGAAGACAACTTTGCCCTTCATATTGGATTCAAAAAACAGCAATAAGAAGCTGAGATTAACTACAGGTATACACGGCGCTTAACTCATCATAGCCTACAGAAAGCAACACAAAAGCCGCTTCGACTGTCCAAAAGCCCTCACTAGCAATAGCATCAAGTTACTTCAGCATCATTTTTGTTTGGGTGTGAGTTTATAGTGGAATCGCCGAAAAGCAGTTCTTAGGAATATGAGTTACTGGACTTTTTCCAATTCATATTCATAGGGTTAGGCAAAAATATTCTCGGACATCAGTTGTCACTGCTTTCTGAGCGATGTTAAAACATTTCGGCAGTTTTGCCTCCAATGATCCAGAAGACATAGCGTTTTGTCGATGTGTAAGGGTCTTATGAGCTATTATACAGTAGTTCTAAGTACCACAACGGAACAGCGTTCTAAGCTGTCCACGTGCGATCCCTGTTAGTATCGACTATTTAAGCTAAGCTAGATGTGGCTTTAAGATGTTGCTTTACTCTTTCAAATGGAAATGCGGCAATAATTATTGGTTATGATCTATTTACATAGATCCGGTTGCTTTTGTATCATTTTATGACAAAACAGTTAAAATTCCTCTTTCAAATCAAACACTGTGCGACTACAAGTTTCTTGAGTTAACAATATATGCGAAACATTTATGAATTGGTATCGTTAATTTATGAGCTTTAAAAATTGGACGACTAAAAATTTAAAGACTTTCAGCGTCTACTTTCCTTCCACAATCAGTTTACTTGAGATCAGCGCAATAAGCGTACTGAAAAAGTGCTTAACAGCTTATCTAATCGCGTGCAGAGGTTTCTGTTAAATTTAAAAAATAAGATGCGACTGGGGCCCAAAAGTTTTTGTCTGACGATTGGCGGTGAGTACAAATATTTATCGTTATGATACCATTACCTTAAGAAGAACATCGATGTGTTGATAAATATTACTTGAAACAACTGCTGGTTGGTACTCAATAAAAGAGGGATAGATAGATTCTCGTACTAGCGTTGGATATTTATAGTCCCAGTTTTAATAAGAAGTGTTTGTGGTGTTGATGTCGAGTTACGGAACAAAAGCTGCTGCTGAGTGATCGAAAAATAAATCAGAGATTAAGAATTAGCAGCTCAATAGCTTCTCATTACTAATATAATTCTAACAAATAAATTATGTTTCTTCGTTTCAGCTCTATTTTTTGCCGCTTTTACGAGTATGTTAACAGTTAGAGCAAATCCAATTGAAGTTCAAACAGTAAAGCCATCGGATCGATTGATTCTGGAAGATGAGACTAGTAATACTAATATTAATACTAATATTGTGATTAATAACTACGACAATGGTCAAGTAATCATAAATAACGTTGTTGTTGGCACGATAACAAAGGATTCTTCTTCAGATTCGAGTTATAGTTGGTTTTAGTTTTTCCCATTCTGTTGAATATAAATAAATTTAGCAAAAACATATTAAGTAAGTAAGTAAGGGAAAGCAAACTCATTATAAAGGGCAAAGCAAATTGAGTATACGATTAAATCAAGTAAAAACTGTCAAAAATTCTTACTCCGATATATAGTAAGTATATTTGTACAGCTGTTCACGAGTGATCAGCCGAAATTTAAGGTTTTTTTTCAATATAAATAGATTCAGTGAAGGTTGTCGGAATTTCTGAAGATCCTCAGTTTCTGGATGATGAAGCGTGCTTGTCGATAATTTAAAAGTCTTTAATTTAAGCAATCACATCACGCGCAAGTCCATCCATAATCTTTATGCGATTTGTTCAAAAACTAAAATCTTCAAAGCTCTTGAGTTTATTTGTAAGTGAGTTCTTCTTTTTGTCTGCATATGCGTCTCTTTTCCCTCTTCAACTCTCGGTATCACCCCCCTCGTGTTGTGTTCGATCGCACGAGGGGGGGTCTGCTTTCGCTGTCTGTGTTCTCTCCACTGCGTCCTGGTAGTCCTCATCTTACAAGCTGTTTTTTCGACTTTTACGAAAACCAATGGTTTTGCGTGCATGAGCTGTTCCACAGTTCTCTTATATCGAGTTGCTGATGAGTGCTCTCAGAGATCAGGAGTGCAAGTCGAGTAGAACTTGCTTGCGGTCGTGCTTTGCTGTGTATCTTCGCTACAACAAGATAGTGGTCCGATTGGATGTTATGTGCTCAAAGGATACGCACATCTAAAACACTGGCGACGTGTCATTTATCCATCACAACATGATTGATCTGCTTTTTTGTACTGAAATCTAGTACAACAGACAACTCTATCTTGGGCCCCTACGAAGTCGATCAGCCTCTGCCCATTTGGCGATTTTTCATAATGAAGACTGAACTTTCCGTCTGTTGTACCAAAGTTACCTTCTTCTTTGCACGCCCTGATGTTAAAATCACCAAACACAATTTTTACATCGTCGTGGGGGCAGTGGTTATAAACGAGCTTTAGTCGTGCTTCTTTTCCGTCGAGGCGTGGGCGCAAATCAGTGTTATGTTGAGAAATATTGCTTTGATGCGAATTGTGGCTAGACGCTCATTGATCGGAGTGAATGCCAGGATTCGACAACCAAGTCACGAATCCTCCACCGAGTTTCCGCTCTTTTATATAGCCGCTTTAGTAAACATCATAAGGACGTACTCGCCTCGTACAACGCAGATTGGCAGCGGCACCTTGCCAATTTAGGAACCGGACATTCCTGTTGCATGCCCTAAAATCATAGCCTTATTACGTTTGTTGTTGTTTCCATTTCATTGGGCGTGGTTTCTACGTGGCGGGTACCAAACACATTTATATAGAGAGCCGCTCGTTTCAATACCGACGCTCGCTCGCAGCCGCACTTCTGGTAAACATACACTGCAATTAGATTTCAGCGAACCCTTAAACTCTCTTTTAGTCGTAACCCCAGGCTCCTCACGGGCTGGCCAACGCATCTTTTACAAGCGTTGCTCACGTTTTCAGGCGAGGATTCAAGATATCAAAGAACTAGATGTGGTCCTAGTGCCTTGCTTTTAAGCTAGTTGAATATATCAAGGTCTTTCCTGCCATTAAATTAGTTTATACTATACACACCAACTGGCTGTCACGTCATTCATAGACCTTGAGGTTCTTTGCAATGATAAGACTCGATGCGACACCAGTAAGTAGTGACCTGTGACTCAACAACCGTCCTATAGCGAAATGCGATACTACAAGTATGTTTAGAAAATACGCGTGTTCTCCATTCGTTCCCTTGAACATGATATTGGATTTCCTCTGACATTGTTTCTTTAATTGCCGCTTGGATATCAACGTATATATTGTTGCTCTTTATGTAGTTTCCTGTATGATCAGCTATCTTGGCAGCTTTGGTGACCGTAAATTCCTCGTTGATTACAACAGATAATATTTAAAGGTATTTTTACTTTTTCAAATTCTTAACTTAACAGTTTTGCAAATCTCACTGATGTCACGTCTCAATTTAAACCAAACAGTATGCGACTACGCGTTTCTTGTGTTAAAAATTGACGCAGAGCATTTATGATTTGATATTGTTAATTTACAAACTCTTCGAACTGAGTTAAATAAATCTCAAAAACCTTTCCTCCCTCACCAATCAGTCAACTTGAGGTCACCGCAATAAGCGTTACTAGTTGTTTGTCTAACTGCCTGCTATTGTGAAATCATTTGCAGAAGATATATACTTAATTTAAGCTGTTACCGAGGCTGACATGTTTCTGTCTGACAACTGTCGGTGAGTACAATTATTTATTGTACTATTATGTATAATATTTGTACTATTACGAGAGGAAGAGTCTCGAAATGTCGATATATATTACTTAAAACATCTGCTAGTTGGCACTTAATAAAAGAGGGAAGACAAGTTTGTTAAGATTGTTGTGCCAGCACGGGATATTCAGAGTCACAGGTTTAATGAGAGGTTTTTGCGGTGTGTTGATGTCGTGTTTTGGTGCAGTGGAGTTACGGCACAAAAGTTGCTGCTGTGTAAGGAGTGGTCGAGGAATAACTCAGAGATTAAGGATAACACACAGTAGCTTCTCATTACTACCACATTGCCAACGTATAAATTTTTCTTTTTTCTTCGTTTCAGCTCTACACTTTGTCGGCTGTACGAGTATAGTACAAGTTAGTGGAAAGCCACCTAAAAAGCTAACACCACAATCGTCGAGACCATTGAGTCTAGATGATGGATTCACACCTATTGCTTTAGACACCAATGAAGTTCTTGCAAACACGATACAAAATGATGTTTCTTCATATGCCACAGAAGCTAGTTATGTCAGTATTGGTGATTATAAAGACTTGTTTTATGATAGTTGGTGTGATTCTGAGGAATCGAGTTACTTTAGCGACAGTGATTATACTGTACAGTGTGATGATAGTTGGTGTGACTCTGAGGAATCGAGTTACTTTCGCGACAGTGATTATACTATAGAGTGTGACGATAGTTGGTGTGACTCTGAGGAATCGAGTTACTTTAGCGACAGTGATTATACTGTACAGTGTGATGATAGTTGGTGTGACTCTGAGGAATCGAGTTACTTTAGCGGCAGTGGTTATACTGTACAGTGTGATGATAGTTGGTGTGACTCTGAGGAATCGAGTTATTTTAATTATGGTGATTCATATAGTTACTTATAAATTGCATAGAAA
The DNA here is from genome assembly GCF_016617805.1 of Bactrocera tryoni. Classification (NCBI taxonomy): domain Eukaryota; kingdom Metazoa; phylum Arthropoda; class Insecta; order Diptera; family Tephritidae; genus Bactrocera; species Bactrocera tryoni. The sequence goes on along the minus strand of NC_052502.1, from coordinate 66,431,630 downwards.
TATACATACAAACAAGCATAATTCGCGAGAGGTGCCAGACGATACCTCTTATAAAAAACAGATGTAGTTAAATAAATTGAGCAAAAAAGCAACAAACGATTTATTTTTATCTAAGGTTAGTAAATAACAAGAAAAATCAATTGCACTGAAGCTATAATTACCTTTACAGGTGCATTTCTTATAGCAGAAAAGGGTATACAAAATGCTGAGTTTAATTTTTGATCATTCAGAGTGTATGGTAGCTATATATTATAGTGATCCGTTCTACAAAAAATATTTGGGTATTCTAGCATTGCCCAGTAGTAATCCATACCCACATTTCGGAAAGATATCTCGTCAAGTAAAAAAAGTCTTCCATGTAAGAGCTTAATTTTAAGCTTTAAGTTTGTACGACAGCCGTCAAATATCAGCAATTCAAACAAAAGAACAGCTTATTTGGGGGGAAAGGAAATTTGCAAATTTTCGGACTAATAACTTAAAAGTTGATGGTCAACCCCGCGTATATACCGGTTGACGGACATGGCTAAATCATCTCAGCTCGACATGGCGATCATTTTTATAAGTTAAGTTATCACTTTGGAAGATGGATTTTGCTACCCATTTTCATACGCTTTTGCAGATCACTTATGATAGATCTATTGTATTCTTCATTTTCTTATTTCTGAGATATTGTAAGAGTTTTGCTGCTTGGTTGTCAAACTCGGCAACTGCACCAACCGCAAAGTGAATAGTGATTGTGACCTTCGCATTCCTCAACTGCAAGTTGGAAAACAGAAATAGTCCAGCACAATGGCATTAATTTCATAACGGTACTAATAATTTGGGAAAATACTGGCGCCAGTTGTTGGATTATGTGATAGAAGGTAACGAGCAAATTCAAAATTAATGGATCCATCAATATAAAAATGGCCATCAGAAAGTGGAGTTGAATCCTCGTAAAACTTAAATTATAAAAATAAACGTTATCAATAAAAAATTAATATAATTACAAATGTTAAGTAAAGAATAAATTGCGAGCGAAACCACGAAAATATAATTTATATATATTTTACAGAGTCCGCTTAGTGGCTTATGGGTACTATAAATAGTATGACCACTTCTCATATATGTAGGTATATGGCGGCTAGAGGAGATATTAAACAAATTCCATTCCATTTTTGGGACAAGAGTATAGTATTATCATTGAAAGACTGTCTCTGAATTTTATTAATATATTACATATGTAGCTTCATCGATATTTCGGTAGAAAGTCACCCAATGGCACTGGAGCTCGTATACTTGGTATCCGCTGGTTTGAGCAGCTGATGCGAGCTTTAGAAATTTTCAATGTAACAGGTATATGTGAAGTGGGCGGGGTTATAATTCCAATTTTCCTTACCGAATCAGCGGAGATACTGAAAAGTATTGTTCTGAATAAATTAGGGTGTTTTGTCTGTAGAGTTTGAAAGATATATAAATCAAACCTATTAGAGGGTGGAGTCACAACCAATTTTTTAAAACTTCCGAACAAAAAAAGTCACTCCGAATTGCGTTCGGATATTTACTAACTAATAGACTTGTTTATATCTCACTGTGGGTTGGCAAAGTTTCGATTCCGCACTACCGCAGGAACATGTGCACCGAGTTTTATCAAGATGTCTTAATTTTTACTCAACCTATCGCTTGGCCTTTATGCCGTTGTATCTGAATTTGGTATCCCCGCCAAAAGCTCCGTCAGGATCGGAGAGCACCTCTCCGAGCCGTTCGATACCAAACAAGGTTTTAGACATGGCAACTCCTTATCGTGCGACTTCTTCAATCTGCTGCTGGAGAATATAATTCGAGCTGCAGAAATGAGTGGAGCAGGTACAACCTTCTATAAGAGTGTACAGCTGCTGGCATACGCCGATTTTTTTGATGTCCTTGGCCTGAATATCCGCGCCCTTAGTACTGCTTTCTACAGTATGGATAAGAAAGCGAAGCAAATGGGTCTGGTGATGAACGAGGGCAAAACGAAATATCTTCTGTCATCAAAGAAACAGTCGTCGCACTCGCGACTTGGCTGCCACGTCACTGTCGACAGTCAAAACTACGACGTCGTAGATAATTTCGTTTATCTTGGAACCAACATCAACACCAACAACAACGTCAGCTTCGAAATCCAACACAGAATAACTCTTACCAACAGGTGATACTTCGGACTGAGTAGACAAATGAGAAGTAAAGTGCCCTCACGACGAACAAAGACCAAGCTCTACAAGTGACTCATCATACCTGTTCTGCTATAGGTTGCAGAGGCGTAAATAGTGACATCATCTGACGAGTGAACGTTACGAGCATCCGAGAGGAAGGTTCTGCGGAAAACTTAAGGTTCTTTGCGCCTTGCCCACGGCGAATACCGCAGTCGATGGAACCATAAGTTTTATGAGTTATTGACATTGTACAGCGAATTATGAAACAGCGGTTGGGTAATGTCGTCCGAATGGATGAAAACCCTCCAGCTCTGAGAGAATTCGACTCAGTACCCACCGGGTGAAGCAGAGGAAGAGAAAGGCCTGCAGTTCATTGTAAAGTGGAATCCCAAATTGTTGGCAAGCAGCGAAAAGGAAGAACGACTAGCGCGCTGTTGTAAACTTCGCGTAACCGCTGTCTATGTCAATAAAGAAGAACAAGATTAGTTTAAGAAGAATTCAGAACTCACTATACGATGAACCTCTCAATTAATTAAATCGATTTGGAAATTTATTCATTTATCTTATTGGTTATAAACACGCCTATAGCATTTTTTCCACGATGAAAAATATTCGTTATGTGACTACACGTTTCTTGACAACAATAGGCGGAGATCATTTATGGTTTGGTATTGTTAAAACAAAACTTAGATACGAGTGAAATACTCTTTCAACACATAAGTATTCTTATAATTTTCTTCACAAATTAGTCCCCTTGATAACGTGAGACTGTCAACTTGTGAACGTTAGACATCCGTGATTTCTACTAACGAAATGGCAAAGGAGATGTTACCGGGATCAATATGTTTGCTTTTGACTATTGCCGGTGAGTATAATAATTAACTGCTATGAATTAGAATCAGAAAAGGCAACTAATAGGATGGATGGTTGCATAAAGAGGAATAAATTACATTGTATTCTGGTTAGTGTGAATTAAAATAAAAAGAACAATTTTTACAAGAACTGTAATCTGATGCTTAGATCGTTCTGCAACAAGCTTAAACACCCAGCAAGTTATCAGCGGTCATGTAGTAGACAATCTCTTTCAAGGTAACACTAGGCATAAGGAATGTTTTATAGAATATTATCCATTACCACCAAAAAAACTCACTAAACTTATAATAAATTTGTTTTCTAAATTCTTTGATTTCAGTTCTAATGCTTGCCAGCAATATGCCAAGGGTTAGTGGAAAAGCGCTTGAACAACCAGCGAAGAGCCCATCGGATCCTATCTCAGTAGTAATAAATCAACCACAAACAACATTAGTTATAGGATCGGATTTAGCTAAGGAACTAATCGCAAGCTTACTTAGTGGTAAAGCAGCTGCTGATGAAAATGAGAAGGAACGTGTTAAGGCTGTGATAAATAATCCGACGAAAAAAGATGAGGAGAAAAGTAATGAAAGTAACAATGACAGCTCTGAGATTGTAACAACTAAGCCTGGGGAAAGTTCAGAAACAGCAAAAGAAACAAATAATTCCGAAAGTACGACAAATAAAAATACACAAACTCTTCGCTCTAAACGTGTGCAGGAGTATTGGGATGATCTTGATAAATACAATGATTATTGGTTGTGGCTAGGTTAAATTAAAATTGACAGAGCGTGAACATGTTCATTCAATGTGGTTTCTTGTTTGAAGAGTGATGCTGTTAATATCTGGGTTATCTAAAATATATATATAGAGTAAATAAGTAAAATACGTATGTAATAAACTTGCTGTTTTTTGTTTCGATTAATTTGAAGTTTTTGGGTTTCGCAGCGCGTTTGTTGATAATGGCCTTTGATTTAAGCTTGAATATCACCTAAGCCCTTTCTAAATTCCACAGTCACTTTATGCGATTTAGTCATAACACATAAACCTCCCAAGCCCGGCAGAACTTTGCTAAGTCAAATTGTAATTCATAAACCATAAACTACAAATCTTATGATCATACATTGTGACAGAAAAGTACACGGAAATTATACATAAAACGTAAGATATTTAAGTTCTTATCAATATTTATTTTATCGCCTTCAAAATAAACCCCACCACATGTTATACATTTATGGTAAGGATTTTTCCAGTCCTTAAAACACTTATCAGCTAAAACTAAGCGAAAAACTATACAATGGCTTGTCAAAAAAATCTTGCGGTATTTTTATTGAATTTTTTTTATTATTGAAATTGAAATGAATTTTTGATGACTCATGCCTAGCTCTTGACCGATGCTACGGCTGCTACTATGCCGGTCTCTTTCGACCAATTCAGCGATTTTATCGCAATTTTCGACGACAGGCCTTCCGGAGCGTGGCGCATCTTCGACCACCTCTACACCATAATGAAAACGTTGAAACCATCGTTGTGCGGTGGAAATGGAAACTGTATCGGGTCCATAAACTGCACAAATTTTATTGACGGCTTGAGATGCATTTTTGCCTTCATCGTAGTAGTACTGTAAAATATGCCGTATTTTCTCTTTATTTTGCTCCATGTTTGCGACGCTATAACTCACGAACGAATTAAAAGAAACGACAATCAATCAAACACGTGTTTGCGTGTGAAATGAGCTTTCTAAAAAGGTATAGCATGACCCGATGCGACTGGAACTACGCGCTTTCAGCGCCAACTAGCGAAAATACTGCGAGACTTTTTTGACAACCTATTACATATAAATGATGAGGGTGACGAGAAAAGTTGAAATACGGCTGACTGTCTGTATGTACGTCCGTCCGTCCGTGCGAGCTGTACATAACTTGAGTAAAAATGGAGATATCTTGATGAAACTTCGTTTGCAGGTTTCCTAGTACAAAAATTACGTGTTCGTAAATAAGCATTATCGAACCATTGCCACGCCCACAAATCGCCATTAACCGGAAACCTCTCTCTATTAAATTTAATGTATATATCTCCTTAGCTACGAAAGCTAAAACAACTAAATTCGCCCATCACAAATACTACAAACACTTCTACCGATAATGTGAAAATGGGTGAAATCGGATGAAAACCACGCACACTCCCCATATAACGGTACTCTTCAAAACGACATAAAGCGCGATAAATCAATAGCTAAATGCGCCAGAAACGAAAAAATTTGCCGCCGGGATAGTATGACAAGGCTTTTAGGGGCCGGGGTAAAAATTAGACGATGTGCTTTGTGCTTGACATCGCCCACTTTTTGGTGAAATCCCATAACGCGGGACTCGACCAAACCGATTTCGACAAAACTTAGTACGTGGCTTTCTTCCTATATTCTTATGTCACATGGTGAAAATGAGTGGAATCGGACAATAACTACATACGTCTACTTATAGGTACCGTATAGCACAATTCTACTTGATTCCTTTACTTTCCAGTACACAACTGACTTGGACAACTTGCCTGTTTTTTCGTTGTCGAAAATGGTCCTTGACCAGGAACCCAAATTATTGGCAAGTGGAGTTGACCTGCCAGTGAGATTAAGATAATTATTCATTGGCGACGGCAAGGCTAGCAATGCCGCTTGGCTGTCTGTGTAGTTCTTCTACCGTTTGGAAGATGCTAGCTGTGTTTGGTTGACGGATAAAGAGAGAGGGATATCGAAGTCCTCGGAGTATTCAATACTGTACCCTGAGTGACTCAACTGGCCCGACTCAATGCTTTAGAGTTTATATTATATAGGAATTTCCTGCCAATATTAGAAGATTAAAAAACAGAAAAATAAAAATTACAATATGTTGTCGGATCTGATTATGATATATTTAAATCAGGTTTCTTTTGATTTATTTTACAGCTACCTAAAGTTTGAAAATTTTACTGACATCACGTCCAATTTTAAGCTATGCGGCTACACGTTCATGAGTTAACAATAAATAGCGATCACTTATGAATTGCTATTGTTAGAATTGTATGGGTACAGTTTTTCAGAGAACTTTTGAGCGATTGAGAAATTCTTTTCTGAGAAAATTCCACTTCTGAGCGCAGCAATGTCAACTTGCGTAGTAAAGTAGACAGATTTCACCAAACTAGGTGGTGTTCAAAGAACAGCTCTCTAAAACGGCCTCAGAAATATAACTCAATCACTCGGCTTATAAAAGCCCATGAGGAAGTAGCATCTTTGGGTAGTATCGGTTAGTGTTTGGAAGCGTTGATTGCTGGAAAATGCTCTCGAAAACCAAATTCGTGTCGCTGGTTTTGTGCGGTAGGTACTGAGGTTTTAAGTATTTCAAAAGCGATTTTAAGGATTCCTTGAACCGATATCCTTACGAGTTACTACGGCGTAGGCATACAAGTGTCAAAAATACTTTCAGGTAAGGGAGTTTGTGATGGTTTGTTTCTAGTACTATTGTTTGTTATGAGTGTTGGTACGGACAGTAGGAATTTAAAAAGAAATAATGGACTTAAACGAATCTGGACGGAAGGTAAAAATTGCATCGTGAATGAGTATCTACGACACAAACTTTAAGGGAAAAGAGTAAGAGATTCCGTGCTTATAAATTTAGTTTTAATTCCTTTTTAAGGAACGCGAGTAGCTGCTAGTAGAAGGAGCAGGCATCCAAGCAAGGAAGACAACTATTTGCTTCAATTGGAGCTGGCATTTTGTCATATTTATGGAGGTTATCTCTCGAAACTACCGATGTGTACTTAATATAATGTGTCATCTTGTGCTTCACTAGTGAAAGTGAATGGTCCGTTTTTTGGATGCAAGATTAACAGCATGTCTCCTCGCGGCCTTTAGGCTCGGCTGTGCCTTTCTTGGTTGTTTGGCTAGTTTTTGGCGAAGCCCAGCTGGGATTGCTTCCACTGACATGGGTACAGAAAGACATTATTTTTCAAAAACTTTTTTTCTTAACATTTTGCGATTTATTTGTTCCAGCAAAACAGAGGTGCTGAAAACACGATACACTTCACCGTCTTTTTTGAAATAACTTATATAAACAGCTAAACATTTCACATATTCTCTTTCCAGCCTTATTTATCAATGGCGAAATACAAAGCGTCAGCGGAAGACCTTTCATACGAAAACAATACGAAGGTATTATCGAATCAGCGACAGACACAATGAGAAGTATTGTGGAGTCAATTCATGCAACTCTGATGGATAAGGTGTCCACCTTGGTCTCCAATGTAGCCACACAAGTTGCCAAAGATCTTTTGCCTGCAAAATGTGAAGACGGCGTCGACTGCGATCGGTCCTTCCTTGAAACCGTAATCAGCAAAACTGCTATAAATCTAATTACTGATAGATTAAACCCACTGACAACAAAAACAACTGGGGCAACAACAACTGTTCAACCAGTGACTGATGCAGCAACTACTGATGCGCCAACCACCGATGAACCAACAACTGATGCACCATAAAGCAAGCAATGCGGCTTCATGCTACGACCAAATTAAAATATCATAGAATAGATTTGCTTGCATACACTAGTATAATGTCAGTATATTAAAAAAGAAGTACACGAAATAAAATGTTCTAACCACAAGCCTTCAAATTAATGTCGGTTATATTCGCGCGCAGGTTGCAAATATCTCCGACGCAAAACGCTGAAAGCTGTTACATGCGACAATAAATATTTTAATCGCTTGATTTTCTCATCCTATGTCATCATATCACTTTAGAACACCTACAGGTGTGAGAAAATAGCATTCTACATTCTTTGAACAGCAAATTCTCAGCTAGAGCCCCAGTTAAATAGCTCTAGTATGTTCAGTTTGAAACGATGCTGCATCTTCAACCTTTTTTGATTCGTAAATTTTTGGGTTAACAGATTCCAGAACTTCAAGCATTAATAGTAACCAAAGGTATATGGGATTTTCGGAAAATTGAGTTCACGTCAGTGGTTATTCTGTGCCAGAAAACTAAGTTCTTTCTTCTCTCAGCCTTGACCAGTAGTCGTCTTGGAAAACTTACACTTATGAAGCTTTAAGCTTTGAGCCATCGGTAGAGTGGTTCATAAAACATTGCTCGAAAATCTGGTTGCCGGGTATGAAACTAAAACCGCTGGAAAAGTGACTCCAGCTTTTCTGTCTATTTACGAAATAATCTCCCCTACTTAATATAGCTGAAAGACGCTTTTAAATTAGAAATAACTCAAGTTAACCTTTGCGATCTCGTGCAACACGTTCAGACAATTCTTCATGCCGTTGAGTGCAATGAACGTGGCGTTGTCCTGTGAAAACAAAGCAGCCGCATAATTTGACCTCATGTGTTTGCTGGCAAATCGTGGCTGCCATGAATAGTGGCTACAAGGCTGACGATGTCGTCATCGTCTATTCTAATATCCAATTGTTGCATACCGTCTGCGTGCCACACGTAGCCATCCATACGCCGGTTTCCACCACTAAGTATAAGTTATCAGCTCAAAACAAGAATAACAGACCGAGAGTTGACTGACGCGTTCCCCCAACCGTGCGCCAAATAGAGCAATTGTTAGCCGCGTCACGTTGTAGAAGCGTCGCATACTCGTTAAAGCGACAGATGCTCCTGCGAGAGGCGGCGCCAGTCTGCACCCGATTGACAACATATCCTCATTGCCTACGCACACATACACAAACTTGTCTTGTACGAGTATTTGCGTTTATCGTGCTTGATGTATGTGTTTCAAGCCTGGAGACTAGCCGTTTTAGCAGTCGACTGCAGAATCTCACAGCCGGGTTATGGCCGTTGATGGCTGGGTGTCTGCCGCCAAGTTGTCGCGCCAGTTTTAATAATTGGCGCTGGAAGCTGCGTCCGTTTGGCGCAACGCTGAGACACGTAAACGTCACAGTGTGTTAAATATATAAGTTGTCCTTCCTTGTTTTGATTTTCTTACTCATTTAAGTCATATCCGCTTTTTGTTTTTCTTTGTGGTGAGCTTTTGCTTTGTTTTAGACTTCAAGAGCATTGAACTTGAGGGAGATTGCTTAATGAAGCATTCACTAAAGTGCAAATCAGATTGGTTGTGTGCAGTTTTCCGTTTTCCTACAGTCCACATCGCAAGTACACTTAGAACGACTTAGAAGTCCACATCGCAAGTACGCTTAGAACGACTGATATCCGAGTCTCCTAACTCTTTACGTAATGGAAGTATTCTAATATCGAACTTTATTTCCTAACTTCTCCGAAGCTGGACCGCACCCCTGCGTTTAGAAGGAGGCCTCCAAAAGTTTATATTGGAATGCTGAAGACCCAATGTTCTCCCCAGATTCCCTTGATCGCTTACGATGAGAGTTTTTAATTTCGTTTTAACTCTTATACATTGCTTATGATAGCAAGGAATACTCCAGAGTCCATGAACCAAATACCGCTTGAATCTGGTAGAGATGCATCCTGCACTACAGTTAACCAAGCCTCGAGTTTTTATTTAAAGATAGAAGCGCCAAAATGAGTGGATGGAACTTGATGCTTAAGAAACTATATCCCGAGCTTGTGTGAAGCCAACGGGTCCAAAAATTACCTCATTGAGACTATATGTACTTTCAAAAAATTTGTTTCTATTGGAAGGACTTGGATAACATGGAAAAAAATGGCGCCACCGATCACCAAAATTTCTTTTTTCCAGGGAAGGAAGTACTAAATGAAATATGGAGTCATGTGTAGAAGTTCATGCAATTCACTTGGGCGTGTCCAGAAAGGATTCTTTTACACATGTGGCTCAAGCAGGTCACGACTTTCGGTCTTAGACCAAGTATTAGTCCAGTCATTATAGTAAGTTCACCGAGATTCTTACCTAATTTAAGCTTAAATGACTGGACTATATTCTCTGGGTAGCCGGGAGAACACCCCCTTGAAGGCAAGCTAAAATGGCGACCCTGAACGAGAAAAAAACATAAAGAGAACATGTGTTCTTATTAAACAAATCAGTAAAACCACTGAAAGAAGTCAGATACATACAAAATGAATATGAGGATGGTTTCATCAATGAATGCTGAGGACCCAGCGAAAGTAAAAAAACTTCTTAGGAGAAGAATTCAATGAATTGAAAAATAAGCTATAATACTAAGTATTTTGTAGCTTCATTGACTACTAATCACTTGAGTCCGTTCCTTATTTTTCAGGCTTCAAGAATACGACTTTTGAGTATGACCGTCTATTGTTACCGCTTGGTCTTGTCCTTTTACTCCTCCCATCGAAAAACTCACTGTTTACTGCTTCGAAACTTGACTCGTGCATGGTTAATGAGCGGCGCTCAACGCACATTCTACTTTGCTTTTGAGAGCATATAATTCATCATCTCATTCTGTGAACTATGCGACCGAGTAGCCTAACCTGTCAAAGGACTGAAACGATGATATTTCAGTATTTATATGTGTATTTCTATAGCTTTAGTGCAGAGGCAAAACCAATTCTTACAACATGCAGGCTTTTGTTGTTAGCTGCATAAACAATAACAACAATTCACTCTATAAATAAACAGGCAGGGTACTGAAATGTTACATTGACATAGCTCTGCATGCATAGACGCCAGGCGGCTCTCTAACCAGTGTTGACTTACAAACGAGCAGCTGTCTGATTCATCGACAAATTGTGTGGCTTAGACAGCACTCATTTAGTAAGTAAGGCCAATATAAGTGGCTACACCACATCAACAGCAGCTCATACCTTGCTGTAAGGGTACCCATACTACATCTTATATAAATAACAAATAAGTAGCCTAACGCATTCCAGACTATGCATGTAAATCATTGTCAAAGAGGCAATTGCTTTTTGCTCCTTTCCCTACTTGCAGAAAGCGCATAAATCATTTCCTGTTCGGTTGTGGGTATGGGCTCAGTAAATCGCACTTAAGTTGCTTTTAATCGAGTAGAAATGTTGTCACGTGCTATCTGATTACTTTAATTTACATAGAACAGGTTTTGAGTTGAGAAGCGAAGAGGAAACTGAAGAAAGTGCTGAAGAATTATATGATAGAATATATGTAGAAGACGAGTAAGATACAACTTTCTTCTCGACCAGACGTATTAGGCGTAATCAAAAATAGCCGCCTCAATAGATTTGTAATAGGTAGTTAAATGCTTTGTCGACATATGAATGTTATTGTTGTTTTTGGAACGGTTATATAACTCCCATTAGGGTGGTGGTAAGGTTCAAATAAGCTTTCATTGTGGTCATCCAACGGTAGGCCCAGGCAAAGAGCTGTTTCGACAGTGTCACACAATAGGGAGAGGGGTGTTAGATGTGCAGGGTTAGCTGGGCATGCAAAGAGATGGTAAGAGCAATGCAGGGACTCGTATCCCAAGTTGTCATGCTGAACATAAATTTGATATATCGGGTTTGATTCTGGATAAGCAGGGATTTCACCTGCTACAGTATCCAGAACGAAGCAGGGCAAAGGTCACTCACGATACTCATGGCAACTCGAGCTCAGTGGGCAGTGGTTTGACTTCAAGTACGCAATTCACTGAGAGTGAGTCGGTGAAGGTGTTTACGGCGCCACTGTGAATGACAGTCGGTGCAGTGACCTAGTTGAGTAAGGACCTCTTGATGCTGGTAAGAGGCGGTTTCGCTTCAAACAAGTGACTGCAGGGACTGCTTGTAGCGGCGTCTATTCTGCGCCTTAACTGGGAGCTTATGAGCCTCACTTTCTAGATGTACGAAAGGAGACTTCAAAAAGCATCCCGTTATAGTGCGGAGTGCAGTGTTATCATTCAACTCAAGGAGTGTTTGGTCTCACAGTGAAGCGGTGTTACAATTTTACAAGGGGATATTAGTGATCTTCTTTATGACTTTTAACATAACCTACCACATCGTTGGATACAAGTTTCAAACATTGCTCGATACACTTAGAGGAAATTACATTCTTATTTCAATTCTGACAACTGATTTCGGTAGAAAGCTGTAAAGGTTAAATTGCCATAGGCAACTATGAAACTCTAGTACAAAGCTGGGTGATGGAATCAATGTGTTGTTTCCAGATTACTACTGCGTAGGCGAGTACAAAAAAACACTTTCCTACTTTTTTAAGAAAAAAACACAGAAACTTCAAATATCATTCGAAAGAAAATTCGTTGGCATTTATGTTTTGAAGATTATCTCTTTTAAATGTTGGCTGCGGCTACGTCTCAGATGGTCCATTCGTTGAGTAAATTTTCGATCATTTCGACTGGTAACTGGCGAATGATAACTGTGATGTTTTGCTCCAAGGCCTGAATCGAAGTGGGATTGTGCGCATATACGTAAGACTTTACATATCTCCATAAGAAAATTTCTAACGGTGTGTTATCACGCGATCTTGGTGGATTGGTCTGCCCAAAATGTGAAACCATCTGCTTACCGAAGTGTTCTCTCAATATACATGTACACAAACTTAAATTTCAGACATCTAATAGTCGGTTATCATGCCGCTATGATTCCACCGCCCTACAAACCACTCCAAACCGTTAGTTTTCTGAATGAAAAGTAGCTCTTCTTCTTAAATGCGGCAAGTTTTCTTGTTTACATACCCATTTTCAATTATCTTTAAGCCTTTTAAATATCATATTTAAAGACGACGAAAGATGATTAGTGGAGATTAACTCTTCTTATACCGATTCCTCCAGCCTCTGAAGAAGTTAGAGAATAGTTATTGATGTGATCTATTGTGGAGTTCAATTAATGGACGGTTTTACTGTGATTGTACAAAAAGATGGTGTTTAGATCGCGGGAGTTGACCTGCAGTAATATACAACAAAAGCGTGGACCCTATATGTGGTGGTATGTCACTCAGGACATCATTCTCGGGCAGAAGCTACCGAATTTGTTGACTGACAATTTGTGAGTGATGCAATATCAAGGTATTGTGGTAAGTTTCAGATAGCGTTAGCATAAGCATGCTTTTATTTAAGGTTCCTGAATTTTTTTCCAGCAGACGTAATTTCTCTTTCGTCTAAAATATCCAAGCAGATACTGTTAAAGAAATAAGTTCGTGGAAAACTCTATAAGTCTAAATGATATTCAGGAGAAATCATTAGACACTTTTTCATTGTCCGCAATGAGGCAAAGCTCTTGTTTTCAAGCCGTCGTGCTACTAATGTTTAGGAAAAACATCGATCTTTATATCTTGCTCAGGGTACGTTTCTATAAAACCTGTAATACCCGAAAGGAAACGTCCTAGACCCTATAAAGTATTTGGAAATATATAAAAGGTCACTGAGACGAGCTGAGTCGATCGGTTTATATACTATATATGCGAACGAGTTCTTCAGTTTTGGAGGTAATACAATAAGATTTTGCACACCTGCTTTTCTCACCAAGAAGCTGCTCATTTTTCGGAACCACCGATTTCGGACTACTATTCCATATAGCTTTTTTATAAGCTGACTGATCGTGCTCATGTTCTTACTTAGCGTCTATGTATAATTATTTGAAATATTAAAGAGGTAACATGCGGTAAGACACTTATCAGAAATATTTATTAACATCAAAATAATTCCTACAGGGCATGTTTACAAGTGCATCGTTGCGGCATGCTTAGCCCATGACTTGCGATTTGCCAACACGTTGGTGTTGTGTTGGAATTTATAGCTGCAAAAATGCGCACCAGCATAACATTTTCACCAACAACAACACTTTCGCACCAGGGCCCCACCTTCGCCTGCCCTTTGAACCCTTGAAATTGTTAATGCAACTGGCATTTGCATATGTATGGCAGGCTTGCAGCCCTTTACATTGTGCATGTATTTAAGTGTGTATGTATGCATGTGGGTGTGTGTGTTCGTAATTTTTATTGCACACTTGAGGGCGACACTTATTGTTAGGTGTACAAGCGCTGTCAAGATTTATTTATGGCATTTAGACGAAACGTTTTTCTATTGTTGTTGCATGGCGCTTAGAAAGCAATGATTAATGTTTAGTGTGCTGTAAAAAAACATAAAAAAAAAACTAAATAGTATGCAAGTAGTAAAACGGTTGTCGCGCTGCATTTCAGGAAAGGAAGTATGCTGTGGGATTTTAGTGCAGACAAATGCAAGCAAACTAAAATTTTGGTCTTTAATTTTGAACACTGAGAGATTTGAACTTAATAAAGGACAAAGTTTCTTGTCTTACATTGGTATATTATTAAAAATTTTATCAAATATCTAAATAATAATTGGCAACTCTGATATTAAAAGGTGAATATGCTTCCTCTCTTGAAAATCGTCCATTCATCTGGAAAGATTGAAAGATATTTTATACGAAAACTATCCGGTTGATATTTGAGAAGAGAAAATAGGAGAAAGGGAGAGAGAACATCTTCAAATTATTCAAATCAAAATTCAAATTATCGACTAACTACACTTTTGTCAAAATTGGAGTCAAGAGTAGTGTCAAACTGTAGTGGAATAGATAGATTTTTTTCATGAGGAGAAGTTCCGGTTTGAGTACTACGAATAAATCATAAAATCTTTAACACCTTCGGTCATACGTGATGACGGTTTTCTTGTTTTTTTCAACTACCCATCTACAAGAGCTCATTATTCAGCTTAAAAAAGTCCATCAAACTATCTTTTGACCATCAGGTGATCTCTTCATAAAACAAGCCGCCGTCAGCTGTCACTTTGTTGCCAAATAGATTATATACGACTTTTTCCCCTAAAGATTGCACCGAAAATTTTCCATGCAACAGGCCCACGACACGAGATAACTCAATCACTAAAAGTTTCCTCAAATTAATTGATTGTAGCTGTATGGCACGTAACGGAGTCTTATTAGAACCAAAGATCGTACACAAAATGTTTAGTTAACAGCTTTTTGCTTGGAAGTGTTTTGGCTTGTCTTCAATTTTTGTATAAAATTTTGTGTGAAAAGAAAATTAGCTGCGCGGACGAATTCCGAACGTGGACTGAGACATATGATAAAACTACCTTGGAAGTTCGTATGGTCAATAAAAAGAATTACCTGGAAGTTATGCTAAGCAACCTGTTGAAAATGCCCGGATTTTTAAAAGCACAAAAATTGGATTTTGCAACATGATAATGCCTCTGCACAGGCATTGTTGCTTGTAGGTGAATATTTGGCTAAAACCAATGCATTAAGGGGGTTTTCTGGTCTAGCAATTAAAAAAAAATCAATTTTTTATATTTTCAAAGCTAAACTATTCAAGAATATGTGCACAAGAGGATTTTTCAAAATTCAAATTATTTTCGGTGATATAGGCATTTTTCTGACCAGGCATCCAAAATGGTTCGGCCGGAACTAATCGAACAAAAGACTTTACGCGAAACTTTAAACGCCTTTTTCTCAAAACTGACTTTTTCGGAACAATACCCACGATTTCTCAGGTTCTATTGGACCGATTTACTTGAAATTTTTATAGAGTCTTCTTTATAGGCTTGTTGGTTGGAACTAGCCCCAACCCCAAATTTTTATTTTTATTATTTTTAAAAAATTCGAAATAGTCAGAAAAAGTGATCCAAAAAACTTTTTTTCAGGCATTCGCCATTTTGTGAAAAATTTTTTTTCCCAATTTTCCGTAGTTCGGGCCATTGCGACATTATTCTAGATTAATAATCTTTTTTTTTTGGTTTCAGATAACTAGGAGGGTTGAAATCATGGGTATGGTCACGTGGAAATTTTTAGAGACCCCACACTTCGTCAGCTCATAATTTTTGAAATATTTTACTTTTTTTAGTTTTTAATTTTTTCCCGTACTCTTCTAAAATTAACAAATAACTAATAAAAAAATGGACAGCAAAAATATTAATTGCCTTTTTTTTACGACACTTTAAAAATTACCTGAAATTCATGCTTCTACCCAGAATACCCCCTTAATAGTGCTGGAAGCCTCCGTATTTCTCAGACCTGGCCACTGTTACTGTTTTTGTTTCCAAAAGTGAATGGAAAAGAATGACACTGGGCTACGAAGGAGGAGCTAAACAAGAACGCAAAAAGTTACCTTTATGTGCTTTGAGGTTTGAAGAAAACGCTGGCAGAAGTGCAATATAGCTTGTGGTGATTACTTTATGTTGGGCAAAATAGATATTCATGAATAAATGAGCACTTGCTTAAGGAAAACCAAATTCAAAACTCAATACTTTTTGAGAGAACCTCGTAATGACGTCTCAACGAATACTTGTGGATTATCATCACTCCAAATGTGATAGTTTTGTTTATTAATGTACCCATTTAACCCAAAAGTGAGCTTCATTGTTGAAAACAAAATTTTCATTTCGAACGTGCCACATGTTCGCTGAATGGAATCAAAGCGAGATGGTTACCGATCACAAGAAAATTTTGTTCAGTAGTGAAGCTCAGTTTTGGTGTCCTAAGATCCAGCGGTAAATTCTTCCATAAAGTGCATGGACACAGGCACTATTAAGTCGTGATGGCGGTTGAACTTATTGGAGTCTCTTCTTCGATATACTGCCGTCTTCTGTGGGCACTCTACAGTGTCTCTGGTGTTTTGCGTTCTCTACTAGGGTCAATGTGATTTTTTTGATGACTCATGCTCAGCTCTTGACCGATGCTACGGCTGCTACTATGCCGGTCTCTTTCGACCAATTCAGCGATTTTATCGCAATTTTCGACAACAGGCCTTTCGGAGCGTGGCGCATCTTCGACCACCTCTACACCAGCACGAAAACGTTGAAACCATCGTTGTGCAGTGGAAACTGTATTGGGTTCTTAAACTGCAAAAATTTTATTGGCGGCTTGAGTTGTATTTTTGCCTTTATCGTAGTAGTACTGTAAAATATGCCGTATTTTCTCTTTATTTTGCTCCATGTTTGCGACGCTATAACTCACGAACGACTTAAAAGAAACGACAATCAATCAAAAACGTGTTAGCGCGTGAAATAAGCTTTCCGAAAAGGTATAGCATGATCTGATGCGACGAATAAAACTAGAACTACGCGCTTTCAGCGCCAACGCGAAAATACCGCAAGACTTTTTTGACAACCTATTAGTATTGTCGCATTAAAATGGCTTATTATTATCTTCTGTCTATCAGAAATTACAGCATACCATAGGACCAAACTGACGCCTTATGTAAAGCAAACATATTCCTCTTCTGAATCTTTGCGTGATTGCTAGACTTACATAGGTGCTCTAAAAATCAGTTTATATCACAACTTAAATAGAAAAGCAATTTCAAACTAGAAACTTTCAATATTTAGATAATATTTACGCCTTCGCTTCAACTCCTTGGAATTTCTGTATAAAAACCTGTCTGCACAAGTGAAAAACAATAAATTATTAACAGCTGTAACTCCGCAACATTTCACTTCCTCGCTTTTGCCGACCGTTTGCTGTTGTTTGCTTTTAGGTATTTCTACGGAGCTTTTTGCTTGCTTTCGTAGCTCAATATTTGGTTGCCGACATTATTTGCAATTTGCCAAAACCTTTTGCAGGCGCATTTTTTCACGTATTTGTGTATAAATTCGCACCGAACTTTGCTGATTTCAACCGAAAACGGAAACTTTACGTACACAAACAATCAATGGCATCAAAGGAGCAAAGTATGCGTTGAAAGCTAAAAGGAAAACATAAATAAATATCGAAGAAAAACTCTCGAACTTGCTGTTTTCCTTAGACCATGGCAACTTCCGCTTTACCATTACCATTACCGTTACCTTACTTTCTTCAACTCTCTTTGCAAACAAAAAAAAAAAACGGTGTATAAATTTCTGACCCGAAATTTTTATGTCTGCTACAGATTTTTGCATCATTTGCCATTGTAGCTGGGTATGTAAATCTAGTTTGTGCTGCGCAACCTTTTTTCGACACGCCTTCAATTGCTGCCAATGTTGCATCCGGTAAATTTTCTCACCATTTGACAAATAAATAAATTGAACAATAAATTTTGCTAGCAGTTTTTCGCACGTGAGCGAATGGTCAATATACGAGCGCAGGGCATGCCGCTATGTCATTCAAATTGCTGGGTATATAACGATACATGCATACAATTGAACAAGTGGAACGGCATACAATTGAACAAGTGGAACGGCATACAACTGAACAAGTGGAACGGCGTACAATTGAACAAGTGGAACGGCGTAGCTGCAGAAAGTGTTTAGAATTTAGCGCGAGCGAAATATATGGGAATTCTTAAACAATATTTATTGTATTTGTACTGGCATTGTTGCTGTGAAAAATTGGCAATGCTATGCAAATTGCAACATGTTTGCCACGCAGACTATGAAATATTTTTATTCTTGTTTGGCGCATTACCTAACACCACAAATAACTGTAATGTCATAAAACAGTATTTTATACGTACCATTTGCGCAGTTTGAGGTTATGTAAATATATTTTTTATGGAATAGAAAAAGAAACGCGTGCCGCAAATCTAAAATCATAAAAATTAGAACGTAATCGTAAATTCCAATCAGTCGCTCTTTGTAATTGCTCCGGAGAGTACTCACTAGGGTGCTAAAAAAAAAATTTTGAATTTTTTTGTCGCAGATATTTTTAAAGCTTGAAAAGTGAACTCTCTGAATATGTGATGGTTATTTTTGAGAAACGAAAATTAGCTGCTGAAATTTTAATTTGAATGAAAAAACGAAAATTCCTATGTAAAATGTATGGCAACCTAAAAAAACTAGCGACCGCTTAGAGTTAAGCTACAGCGCCTGGCTTGAGGGAGGATTTTTTATTTGTCAATCACTAACCTTTGAGGGTGTAAGAGTAAAAAAAATTTTTCACGCACCCTAGTACTCAGGCATAAGTGTGTCTTCAATATATTATATATAAAGCATTTTTATTTATATTTGTTAGGTTATACTGTCTTTTTTTTGTATGCCATGACTCGCTTGGGCAATAAAGTTAGGAGGCGCAAACTTAATAATAAAATCTAAAATAAGCTTCCATAAATCTTTTACGAATTGTTGAATTGAAATCGGCGAGGGAATGAGTGATGTTTTTAAATTTGTAAAACATTTTTATTTTAAGTCATTGATGCTGAGACACAATGCGACAAGCAAGCAAAGGTAAAATTGACTGTTATGATTTTTTCAGTATTTGTGAATAGAGTCAGTTTAGTTACAATGAGAATACTACTGGAGGACAAATTGTAATTTGAGATATTTAAGTATTCTTGAAAAGAAAAGTTACACGTAACTATATCTTGCGAATGGTACGATTTCGTGCACTTTGTTTGACATTTATACACGATGTTTTTCTTGCAATACATCCAAAACTTTTACTGTCGTCGAAAAAATTCATATCTCTAATTGAACCAAAATGTATTTAATCTCTCATTTAAGAGGGGAGCCTGGTTTAGAGGCTTCAAAAAATCGATTTTTTTGAGGATTTTTTTGGGAGGGAAAGAAATAATTGATTAAAGCGAAATTTCTAGGGTTTATAGTTACATATATGTTTAGGCATCATTCACAATTTTTTTTTGATACGAAAGCTTTGATATTCCGCATTTGGGAAGCAATTGCCTGATGCATCTCGCATGTGCATTTGTCGGACGGTGGGCAGGATACAGGTCGCACTTTCTATCGAAAAAAAAATTCAAAGAGATTCATATTTTTTATTATAATAACTAGAAGATAGTTACTACACTGGTTACTTACACTGGAAAAATTTCAAAAAAAAAAGTAAAATTTTAGAAATTTAGAATCGTAAAAATGAAAAACCGAAAAATCGCGCGTCAAAGTTTTCGCTTTCTGCCCAATCGCTCATATAGTATATCTGCTAGACGCTCGGTCACTATTTTCCTTCTAGCTTCGAAAATATTTCAAATTCTCATCTAAAACTTTGAGGACATATTCTTAGATTATTTCTAAAGAGATTTAAGCAAAAAGAAAATCTAAATCAGGCTTCCCTCTTAAGTAGAGGATCACGATGGAGAAAAAAAAAACAAGAAAAAACGTTAACTTCAGCTGCACCGAAGCTAATATACCCTTCACAGATTACATTAGTGCCTTAGAAAATAATTTATACCAAATTTCGTAAATATATCTTGTCAAATGCAAAAGTTTTCCATATCAGCATTTGATTCCGATCATTCAGTTTGTATGGCAGCTATATGCTATATTAAGCCGATCTGAACAATTTCTTCAGATATTACATTATTTTTTCAAACAATAACTCGTACCAAATTTGGTGAAGATACATTGTCAAATGTGAAAGTTTTCCATACAAGAACTTGATTCCGATCGTTCAGTTTGTATGGTAGCTATATGCTATAGTTAACCGATCTGAACAATTTCTTCGGAGATTACATTATTGTCTTAGAAAATAATCCATACCAAATTTGGTGAAGATACATTGTCAAATGTGAAGTTTTCCATACAAGAACTTGATTCCGATCGTTCAGTTTATATGGCAGCTATATGTTATAGTGGTCCGATATCGGCCGTTCCGACAAATGAGCAGCTTCTTGAAGAGAAAATGACGACGGCAAAATTTCAAAAGGATAACTTAAAAACTGAGGGACTAGTTCGTATATATCCAGACAGACGGACGGACAGACGGACATGGCTAAATCGACTCAGCTCAACATACTGATCATTTATATATATACCTTATAGGGTCTCCGACGCTTCCTTCTGGGTGTTACAAACTTCGTGACAAACTTAATATACCCTGTTCAGGGTATAAAAAGTATTAATTTTACATTATGAATACTATCTCAATCTATAACGACGGTTCCAAAATGGACTGCGGAAAAGAAACGGGGGTATTCTCCGAGGACTTCGATAACTCTCTCTCTTCATCCGCCTAAAAAACGCAGTAAGCATCTTCTAAGCGGAATTACTAGATATAGAGATGGATGTACTAGAAATAGAATATCTGCGGTAAGATTGGGAAAGCTGCCATGTTCACAGATAGCCAGCTGGTATTGCTAGCCTTGTCGTCGCCAAAGATTAATTCCTACATGGTCAACAAATGTTGCAAGACTGAAAGCTCACTTGCTGGTCAACTTTACTTGTCTATAATTTGCCTTGGCAATCATAGAAACCTCTTTGGTAACGAAAAATCAGCAGCATAATTAAGCCCGAAGGGTCTACACTCTTACTTACCACATTTTGTACACAAAGGCCATATTGTGATTGTATGAAATTGGAGATACCAGTTAAGGGCCGGAGGTGCGCAACTAAGTTTGAGTCACATGCGGTCATCATAATAACTGGAACACTGCATTTAGTAGTCAACCAGAACCGTAGTAAAGTGTCCTAAGACAATACCTGCAGTTCATTATGAAATATGTATAAATTAATAGATTCAGCTACTACGGTGGAAATTCAAAAAATGTTGATTTAGAGCCAGAATATTACGATTCAAACTTCTTCTTCTTCTTTACTGGCGCAAGACACTGCTTATGCGCTTACAGCCGAGTTAAAATCCGCACACCATTCGTTTCTTATTTTCGCTATTTGGCGCTAATTCGAGATACCAAGTGAAGCAAGGTTCTTTTCTACCTCTGACATGATTTCATCCGACCATATCTTGCCAAGAAACTGATGCATAAACATTGTCAGTTCTTCGCCGCAGTACTTGAATAGCTCGACCGGTAATTCTTTGGCTCCTGCGGCTTTTTTATTCTTCAGAAGGATAATTGCCATTTGAACCACATCCTCCTCATCCGAGGCTGTTGTTTCTACTTAGCGGGTTCTAAATCCAGCACTAATCGTCGCTAGGTGAATGGTATAAGGTTTTTTGACATTTGTATATCGAGTCGCTTCTTTCAAGACCGACTCCTGTTCGCAGCCGCACCTCTGGTAAGCAGACGCTGCAATCAGGCTTCATCGAACCCTTAAACCGAAGCTTTCTCTCTTTAAGTTGTGAACCCAAGCTCCACAAGGGTTGGCTACCGCATCTTATACAATAATTACCCACATTTCCGGGGTGCTCTCGAGAAGGTAATAGTAGGAATTGGGTATAGTCCTACAACTGTAACTGCTTACCCAAAAACATAACTATACGCCATTACTCCACAATTCGAGCTAGTAAAGCTCGAATCCTAATAATTGGGTGATGCTTATTCCAAAAGAATAGAATATAAAATGAAAAGTAACATTTTACTTGCGTGATTCGATCTACTGGCGAAAGAGCTGTGGCAACCGGTCCAATAGAACCGCAACCGCTGTGGGCTCCCACACTGTACAAGTGGAGCTACGAAAAGGGGTAAACGACAGTGATGCTGTTTCACGGATAATTCTATACAAAACGGTTCTAGAAACTAATCGCTCTTCCCAGAAAGAGATTTTATGTAGGTCATTATAGGCTATGGTATTATCTGCACAGATCCGTTGTCTTGTGAACATATACACATATTTATGTCTTCGTCTTCTTCTTATTCTTCTTCGTCTTTTCAGAGTAGATCTATGACTAATGGCTCAACTTATCACTAGCACTGCGGATTCGGATACAGTGCGACACGCCTAGGCAACTCGAGTGCCGTTTATATTTCGCCACTATATAATAGCGCAGGAACTTAGGAACTTCTCTGAAATTCTTCTCTTTTTAGATGAGATCACAACGTTTACACCCTTTCTCCATAGAGCAAAAGATGGCTTCCTCAGAAATAAAAATCTCACCTCAAAAATGGCATTCTTCTTCTATTGGGTTGCTCGCTTTTATTATTTTATTTTTATTTGCGCGTCATTGCGCATTTCGCTTTCAATTTTTCATTATTTATGGTGAAAGTGCAATAACAGTAAACACTAAATGAGTGTAAAATGAATTCCCAACGGCACAGCCATATTCAAACACCTCCATCCATGCACACCGCAGCCGCAATAAAAATTTATTATTCACTTGTTCAGATGACAAAAGCTTCACTTCGCCGTCGACTTCGTCGCTAAACAAGTAGCTCATTTCCATAGCGTATAAATTTTTTATTGCACCTTGTAAAAGGTTTACACAACAGTTGTGTGAATTATTTATGCTAATCGTAAACAAAAACCTAAACTTTTCGGTGCTACGAAGCTTTATTGTTGGGGAAAACTTTAGTCTATGAGTATTTTATGACGCAGACCAAAACGATTGATGTCAGATACCGACTCATTTCATTAATTTTTCGGTTGGAATTCGTCATAGCCGTTGTATGAAGGCGGATCTGTCGTAAATATTTCACATGCCATATATTATACTAGGATTTGGCAACACTTCTTTCGATTTATAAGGTTCTAAGTTATTTGATGGAACCATAGAAAAACATATGAGAATAATTATTTTCAAAAAGTGTACATATTTCTGATGTCGGATTTCGGAGATGTGATTCTTGTCCACGTAAATGGACCGTAGGGCCTCGAGCTTGCGTCTACAATTTGCTGGGCAATCTAGAATCTAGTTTTCTCGAGTTTCTTCTTCCATTTCGCAAAACCGGCAGTTTGCGCAAGAGACTATGCCGCAGTTGCTGTATAGAGCACGACAAGGAGATGAAATTTGTTTTGGAGGAGATTGATTATATCTTTAAATCTTACAAGGTTGTAACCTCTCAGTTGTAGCTTGCCGTGGCGCATTCCTGCTGCCCGTTGGCAACTCTCTCCACCGTGGGGAGCATATCCTTTATAGTATGGGGCCCACCGCAATGCATGGAAGCTGCCGCAGAGCGGGCTAGTTTGTCGGCCAGCTCTTTGCCGGCTACCCCTTTATGTTTCTCGTTCCTGCCAATGATATACCTATTAGTGTATTAGTATAGACTATGACAAGTTTTGTAACTTATCCATTGATAAGTTAATTTTACCATTTGTCATAAAGACTCATATTTCTCATAAACTTATCGATCGGACCGATTGAAAGTAAGTTACTATTTTTTCTTCGACTTCAGCACACAGGGAACAGGTCATAGTATCAACTTCAGCATATCGAGAGTTGCAAAAGAAGTATCAGACTTATAGTTAGTCCATTTTTATCACGACCCATCGGAATAAATTCGCTTTGACTTGTTAGATGTTCGGTTTGTTCGAATGTGTCCTTAGTCCATGTTTTGCTTTACTATAGCATACGGGCGCAGTAGAAAAATTATCGAATTCATTGATAGTCCATTTTTATTAGCACCGAGTTCGCTTTGACTTGTTAGACGTTCGGTTATGATAAATACCTAAGTTGATTTTTTGCCACACTTTAGCATATGCACTTAGATATTACAGACATACTAAGTATATCTTCAGTTTTGCTTGGCCAGTCTTGTAGCATGAGTTTGTCCCTCGGGACGTTGATTACATATTTAAACCTGCTCAGGTTATAACCACCATTAGAAACTTGGCATAACGCAGGCCTTGGAGCTGTATACATATACGACTAGTATATGTTCCATTATCGTTAATATGAAGTGTAGATGACCTGTCGACTCTAGTACGGATCAAAAAAATAAAGGAAGGCGATAGACTCATTAAACATAACTCACACCTCATAAGTACTCCACTAAATTACATTACATGACAGAGCACGGGTTTTATACAACGGAGTCCATATTCTTATTTGTATGCTGAAGGAAAGAATTAGGTGAACTATTAAGGCCCGTCTGTTGAAATACTCAGATATCAGCCTTATCTCAGATGGATTCAATGTGTCAAATCTATCACGAAGTATTACGCACTTTCTTAACTTTTTTAACTTTTCGTCCGAACTCTTCAGCTCAGAGAGCATTTAGAAAAACTTGTTCTCAGCTGCGACGGTGGGATGGTAATAAAGGTGAACTTATTTACTTTCGTAATTTTTAGTTTCCATAATAGTGAACTTTGTATAATCGAAAGAGTTTTCGAGTTGGTTGAACCTAATTTCTATAAACACTCTTCAGGATGGAAGTTCTACTGCATTGTCTAGCAGATATTGTGCAAACTTCTCAGCTCTAAAGTTTGCCATAGAATTTGGAGAATAGTTTGTACTGTACGAGTAAATTTCTGAACAGTACTTAAACTTACTTATGATAAGCAGTATTACCAGTGTTCTAAGCATCTAAGGCTTCTCAAAACCGACCGGGAAAATAGAGTGAAACATACTAGAGCGTCGAGAGACGGCGCTAATGCTTTACAGACAAAGTCGAGGAATGGTTTACTTAAAGGTAATGTTTGGGAACAAAGTTACAAGAAGGCGACTCTAACATTTCGTGGGTAACTCAACATATTAAAAATGTTTGTCAACGAAATTATTAGAAGCTCTCATGCTAAATTGAGCAATTTTCCTTTAGTTCCTTTTATTGCACTTATCAGTTAATTTAATTACTTTATGAGCCCACATTCCTCGACTCGATTATGACCACTTACATACGATATGTGGGAAAATAAAACCGCACACTAAAACATGCGTATATTTATTAGTCATATTTTATATCGAATTTCGCTTTCACCATAATTGGTTCGCTCACGAAATCTCAATAATTGTATGCCAATAACAATTACGAAACTTTTCTCATTACATTTGCGACGATGACGGCAGCTGCCTTAGCAAACTTCTTAAAACGAAATTAATCCCATTCGAGGAATTTGCGAAAAAAAGTTATTACATAATATATACAATCGTGTATAACGTCACTCATACTCGTATGTGGGGCTATAAAGAAAACTTTGAATTATTTTTATTACATCTCTACAGCTCGCTTTGCTAAAAGTTCAATCCATGCGCGAGTGAACACCAATGAGTGTGTGGAGACAAGTAGACATAATAATGTCTTTTATAAACGACCAAGATTTACTTTACCCTCACTCAAATGCCCGAGAAGTTTACAGTAATATGAGAAAGGTTTGAAAAGTAGAGGTTTTTGAAGTGAGGAAAGAGTAAAGGACAGGAGTAATCTTTTCTCAGACGAATTGAACGTGTCAAATCCGTCGTTGAGTTTTATCTTAAGCGGTCCAACATATCATTGACAATTGAGTTCTGTCACATTCAGTCGAAGAAGGAAGAATGTTTCTGATGAGTTCTACTAGTTAAAGTTGTATCTGTTGTGTCTATCTAAGAAAGAGGTCACGACCAAGTGGAGAAGTACATTTTTTGTTGTTTTAAACTCAATGATGTGTTGAGTTTCGTCATATAGATTTGTCCGTAAAGTAATAGGACTGAGTCGATTTAAAAAAGCTGATTAAACCAACCGTTACAATTCTTTAAAAACTTTCAAAATAGGCTCCTTCTGCGGCGATGCAGCGCTACCAGTGCGATTTCCAAGCATAGAAAGCGTCACGAAAGGCATTCTCCGGAGTAGCTGAGGTGCGTGCTGCTTGGATTCCCTCTGTCGCCTCATAATGCTTGCCTTTCATCGGCTTTTTCAGATAAGAAACCAAAAAAAGTCCGGCGGGGCCATATGTGGGCTGTAGGGCGGCTGCGGAAGC
Source organism: Bactrocera tryoni (assembly GCF_016617805.1). Taxonomy (NCBI): domain Eukaryota; kingdom Metazoa; phylum Arthropoda; class Insecta; order Diptera; family Tephritidae; genus Bactrocera; species Bactrocera tryoni. Next base: position 66,405,303 of record NC_052502.1, on the reverse strand, counting down.
ATTGAGATGCCGGCCTTTGTTAGGTAGCTGTTCAAAATAAAGGCGGTGTGAGCCGAGGTGTTCTTGTGGTGCAACTTCCAATCGGCTGCGATGTCTTGTCGGATCCGATTCACCCCACGTTTGAGTCTTTTGAAGACTTCTACGCAAAACTTGGCGTTGACGGTTCGTTCAGGAGGAACAAATTCATGATGAACGATGCCTTTGATGTCAAAAAAGACAATGAGCATAGTTTTCATTTTGGATTTGCTCTTTTTGTTTCCTTTTTTGGGGGAAGAGAAGCCGGCGTGTTCTTGGTGCCACCACTTCTTGCTAAAGCAACATCTGGCCGCATTTTCGGCTTGCAGCACTCATAGAAACACGTCTAGCGAAAATGTTCGACGTGACACTCTAGTTGTTCGGAGACAACTGACCAGCCACTCGTTCATTAGGAGATCTAGCTAGGAACGCCATCTACCGACTCTAGTCGGTGCACACACGCTCCGAAGTACAATCGAGGTGGAAGAAAATCAGTGTATTACTTTCCGGACAATCCCTGTAGTCCGATGTATCACCGATAGATAGGTTCTAGCCCATAAAACCACGTTTAGTCGAAGAAAGGTGTTTCTGATAGGAGCTACAGGGTTAATGTGATGTCCACTAATACTAAAGTTTCACGAAATAGATCAGAACTAAGTAAAGTATATGCATTTTTTGTTTCTCACTCAAGAACTGTGTTTTACTGGTTCTATGCTTCATTCTGACTGACAAACTGCCAAAAAACTTGGCCCGATCCGTTTGATACTAAACGAGGTTTCAGACGTCTCTCTACCGTGCCACTTCTTCAATGTATTGACAATATTTGATGAGTCGGCGTGACGTTACGGTTCTGCGGAAGACTTATGGTTCTTTGTGCATTGGCAACGGCGAACATCGCAATCAATGGAACGATGAGCTGTACCAGATATATGAAGACATTGACATAACTCAGTGAATTACGAGACAGCGGCACCGCTGGTTAGGTAGTGTCGTCCGAATGGATAATAATACCCCAACTCAGAGAGTATTCAAGACTCCACTGGGTGAAGCAGAGGAAGAGGAAGACCTTTAATATGTTGGAAAGACCAGTTGGAGAAAGACTTGGCTACACTTGGAATCTATAATTGGCGTCAAACAGTGAAAAGCAAGAACGACTGCCGCGCTGTGGTAAACTCGGCTACAACCGTATAAGCGCTGTCTACGTCAGTAAATAGAAAGAAGAAAGAGTACTACTTCATCAATTTCTTGCCGCGGCACAGCCATTTAGAAACAAATGACTCTTGTTTATATAGGTTCGACCTTGAACCACCAAATAAGGATATCACGGCTAAAAATATCTCTCTCGCTATCACATATTTCTCTAACTAGAAAATCCGCATCGTCTCATACGACCATCCAAGTACACTGTTTTGCCTTGCTGATGCCGAACAACTTCGTTGTGAGTTAAGTGAAGGCGGAAGAACTTGAAAACGGAAGAAATAAATCTTATCTGTTTACTTTAGTCAATCTCCTTGACTTGTCCAATATATGGAAGTTAAATTGTATAAATTTCTACAAGCATTCGGTTAGAGAGGGTCTGCGTGCAAATATGGAGCCTTAAATCGAATAATTCTAAGTAGCTTTAAAGAAGTTTTAATTCTGGCATACGACTTCTTGGACTCTAGTTACTGCAAATACTACGTCATTCTGAGAGTAACAATTTTGCAGCTTAGTTATGTCACTTCATATAACGACATAACTCGAGGCTGAAATATGTGTTCGCTTAAAACCCGTTTACACTTTCTCAAATGCAATCACACCAAAGACTCCATAGAGACGTTGAGGTGTTTCTTTCAAACTATTTAAGATGTACTTCTAACTATACAGGCATACTCATATAGCTATGCTAGTGCTTATGTTCCTATCTTTCGTCCTCAACACTCCATTCCCCTCCACCTCACCGCCAAGCGAGTTACCAGAAGCTCTCAAGTGTCATCAATACACCGACGTTGCAGCAACTCTGGTAGAATCACGTCCGCTGACAATGTAAATTGGAGCAAATGCGTGAGTGCGCGTGCCAACACTGAGAAATGCATATCCTGCAGCGACAGGATACGACAATTCAACGATAGTGGTGCCGAGCGTAAGCTGCTACTCGAAGATTAATAAGTATGCGACAGATGCTGAGGAACATTGCTGTTGGCTCGTCACTGGCATTATTCAGTTTAACTGTCACTTTTGTTGTTATTTGGTTGTTGTTGTTGGCGGTAAGGCAAAGCTATCACAGATAGCAGAGCATTTAATGTGCTTCTTCAAAGTAGACGTGAGCGCACGGCAAAGGACTCACAGGATGCAGTATAATGTCTGACAAAGGATTGTAACCACCGTTGTTGCTGCGGTTGGAGGGGTGGGAAACTGACTTATTTACTAGGTGGCGTTATACTAGGTAGAATACATAAGTGGAAACGAAGTATTTTGAAAAGGAAGCCAATCAATACTAATTTGTGTTTATTAAAGTGAAATGATGGGCAGAGCAAATGATGTAGAGGAGGAAGAGAGCCAAAGTTGGTAAGCTCGGCGAACTGTAGTAATTAAATCTTCTTACTCATCAAAATGGCAAATTTTCACTGAAAAATAAAATTAGTTAGATAAAAATTTGGCGGAGAACTTCTATGACAAAAAACTGACAAGAAATGCTCGCAGTGGAGAGTGTTCGTTAAAATCGGCTCGAGTTTTCATAAGTTCGGTATGACTGCATAGAATTTGTATCTTTTCTTCTTTAACAACATATTGGACTTCAAAAAGGCAACAGCTGAAAAGATTCGTGAGACTCAATCAAGTATATCGACGATTTAAAATAACCCGCTGCCGGTAACAGCTAGTCAAGTCGATCCAAATAGTCAAGTCGATCCAAATATAGTGTAGACCTCTGAAATCTATTTATGTATTTCTAGCAGTAGAATAAATCAAGTTGTGTGATAAATCATTAAGGCTTGGGCGTTCGATTCGTTGCTTCATTTCCCGGCCAAGCGGACACAACAAAAATATTCTGTACGGTGACATTCATCGACTATTTTTTAATGGTCTTCAGCACATGCAGTTTATTTGAGCTTTTGGATGTTTGATCACAAAATAAAATGTTATAAGACGATATGTACGTGAACTTGAAACGATCTACAGGGTGGCGCAAAGGAATCCTCCTATCAAAAGATGTTATAAATTTTGCAATTGACCTCTTGTGTCAGTTCTGTTTTGACATTTGTGCAGTAAACACATGCGAAATACACGTAAACATACAATGGTGATTTATTTGACCAATAATCAGTCGGTGACTTTGGCACAACATGAATTTCGTCGCAGATTTCCTGGCCGTCCTACGCCTACGGCTGAAACACTGTGACGTTTAGCCGCTCGCTTCGAAGAGACTGGCACAACACGAGATGCTGCCAGGCGTGGCAGACCCCGGAGTAGCCGTTCTGCAGAGAATATTGCTGCTGTTGCCGAGGATGTCATGGAAGAGCCGTCGACATCGACCAGACGATGTGCCACGCAAATGGGTATCAGTCGACAGTGTTTACAGCTAATTTTGGTACAAAATTTGAAGATGTTTCCGTATAAAGTCCAAACGGTGCATCAGCTGTTAGCTGCTGACCGCCAATCGCGTCTAACATACCCTCAAGCCATCCTTAATCACCACCAAGAGGAAGATGATTTTTCATCAAAAATAATCATGAGTGATGAAGCCCATTTCCATCTTAGCGGCTACGCAAATATGCAAAACTTACGCTTCTGGGGCACTGAAAATCCGCGTGTTACCCACGAAGAGCCATTACACCCAATCAAAGTCGCTGTATGGTGTGCTGTTTTCGCTGGAGGAGTCATCGGACCTGTTTTTTTCGGAGACGTCGCGGGCAAACGGTTATTGTGAGTGGTGAGCGCTACAGAGCAATGATCAACGAGTTCTTTTAGAACTGTGGTGATGTTACCTGCTTGAGGACTATAATACATAAGGTTCTTTAAGCTGCAGCTATTCCCTTATATCACTTCAAACATAAATAAGTGGTTAGGTAGGTAGGTAAGAGGGCAACCCCTTCGAGCTCGGCTGGTGCTACATGCGCCATTTTGATACACTATCTTAAGGCCTCATATCTTGGTATCCCGTTTTATTGCTGTGTTGAAACCATTTGGTGCTCTTAATGAATCTACTTAACTTTTTTATGTTTTTCGTAGATAGAAATTTAAGGTTTGGTATTTGATGGATTCCAAGAGTTGAATGCCAAGTTTGTGATAGAGCTCGGCAAACACAGAGAAAGTGTAGAACCGTTTCCTTACTTTCTGCGAGTTTCAAGCTGCAACAAGCATTGTTTAAGAGCATTCCCTTTTTAACGCGTGTTCTTCAAATGGCCAATACCCCTTAGTAGTAGCTGTAAGTCTATATACTTCCTGTGAGCGGGATCCCTGACGGTCCTCCCGTAGTTATTCAGTAGAACCCCACAGATGAGTTTGGTAAACGAAAGGATAAATACAGACATATTTCAAAATCTTCGGCGTATAGCCACGTCCCTATATATTGAATACCTAATAAACATATTTTTCGTTTTTGCTCTATTCTGCAATTTCATCTTAATTTTTCCTAATAAGATATTGTAAAGGTTGAGCCGTAACGGTCGCCATTGACGGTTACGTTCCAATCGGCATCGTTTTTGAAAAAAATATGGACCGACCGATGGCTCACAAACCACACCAAACCGTTGTTTTTCCTGGATGAATGGATAAAATGGTTGCTCTTCGTCCCAAATGTGGAAATCTTGTTTGTTTATATACCCGATGTGTCAGAAATGGGCATCATCTCTGAAAATTTGTCACCAAGATGTCGGATCTTCTTGGAACTTTTCAAGAACCCATAGATCTAAGTGATGTTTGATCTGTCAGAAACAGGCTATTGAAAAAAGTACCTGTACTTGGATCACCTGTTATATGTTAGTATAAAATATTATTTTACTTAAAATTGTCTAAATAAAAGTGCTTCAGTTTGACCTTAACTTTTATTTAAATTTATTTTAAACTCTCTAAAATATAATGAAAAACTGGCAAAATTCTGAATTAAAAAAAATCATTTAATTTCACTCCATACTGCAGCTTTTCCGCTAAACCACTTGAGTGTCGTTTTAATATATGAAAACTCAACCACCTCACATTAATTGTGCAATTTACTTGTGCAAAATTAAAACTTATTTAATTGTGGAAAAAAGTAACTTTTTACCGCCAAATTTGGGGGACAAATTTCACGCTACCAAAAATAATTAATTTTCACTTAGTTTGAGGGTGAAGTACTACATAAACTAATATAATAATCTGTGTTAAAACCGAAACTTAGCCATTTGCTAACATACAAACAGACTAACACTAACACAGGCACGCACATAGCTCGTAGAAGGGAGCATGAGAGCACGAGCTTTGCGAATTTCGACTAAAAATTTTTGATGAATAATTTCTGGCTACTCCACTTTGTTAACCAACTTCGAACACCAGCTTTAGTTGTACACAGAATAATGGCGCACACTGTACGTAAGAGCTTATATGGGCGTGTATGTATGTTTGCTAGGCAACTCAGCGCGGTCGTGAGCGCAATTTAATTAAGTTATGATGACAATCACGTGGTGCTTAGGCGGCACTCACAAAAAGTGAAAGAGCAACAACAAATAATCAGTATATATATATATATGTATATCATATATCTATGTATATGTAAATGGGTCTCTGGATATATGCTTGCACTTTAGTAGAATGTCACCTGGTTTTTTGCAGCGTCTTTAGCTTTATCAAAGAATTTTTACAAAGATTGAAATCCATGGAGGAAAACTATGACTTATGAGACGAATGAAAAGTTCACCTGAAGTGGATATACGAAGAACTGCGCTATTTTAAGTACCATATGTAGCCGAATTTATCAAGCATGTTGCGCAAGCCCTTAAATTCTATTGATTTGCAATTAAGATTTGGAAACCTGGCAACCTTTCATAGCAACTTCAAAAGTTGTAGGCTGTCAAATTGTGCTCGAGATCTCTCTTTTCAACTAGACTCGGTGTTTGCATTACTTTTTAACACATTCATGGAAATTCTGGGGTGATAAATAGAACTGGATTGCTTTGGAGCTCGTTTGAAACACCACTTTTTCTGGAAATTCGAAAAATTGGATACTGGCTACTTGAACTCGTGATCTTAGCTTTCAATTATGAACGGAATTGTCGTTACGTTGCGACCAAACCATCAAATTCTGAAGTAATTTTGGATACTAGACTAACTTTTTCCATTATCTGATGAAAGATAAATATCTGATTTCTTACTGGATACACGGAGCATGTGTTCTGATGCATAAGTTGCCATAAGAAACCGGCGTACTAGAACATTTAGGATCATCGAAAGCGGTATACACGAATAAAGCCTAGTATACATAGCTAGTAATCTGATATAAGGAATTATTAGAGGATTAACTTTACTTCTAGAAAACCTTTGCTTCCGCGTTGTTGTTGTTTTGGTGTGCAGAGTTCTGCCGAGTTGACAGTCCTTGGCCGGATAAAAATCCGGTTCCGTAGACCCGCCTGTCGTTGGAACGGCTTACGCCTTGTATTACTCTGCTGGTCTAAGATAAGGATCTAAGGATACCGCCAATGAGTTTAGCTTTATCTTCTCTGTGGCTTCAATTGATATGATATTACATTACCTTTAATTAACAATATTAAATTATCGCAATTCTATGATACCTGAAGATAAAATTAGTAAAATCTCAGCAAACTACAAAAGATTGGCAAAAAGTAATACTTTGCGACGAGTTACGGGTTCTACGGTTTGTGGTTAGGCTTTGATAGCATTTATCCAAACATTATATGCACAGGTTTCAGCTTTGATGGAGATCGTTGAGACCTTAGGCATATTTTGTGGTTGGACGATAATTATAGGCAAGGTAAACATTATAACATATTTTCCAATGAAACTCCCTAATGCTGCTACTGATATAGTATGGTAAGTGCTTGGAGTATGTTTTCGAAGAATCTAAAAGACCTTTCGAACACCAGACTTGGAACCATAGGAAAAATTGGTTCCGTAAGTATATGGTATAGTCATCGAGAGCCTTGAATTCCGATAAGTTGGCGCCGGTTTTTAAACTAACATATGAGTTTAGGTTCAGTTCATTGCCAAGGTTAGTAACCAATTTTCCAAGTGTAATGTAATCATACGTTTCGGTCTTATTAGGTGGAATTTTTTCCATGTTAAGGTCTTTTGCTGATATACTAGAGTTATAAAGGCTTCGAAGACAAAGTACATGGTATTTTAAGTATAAATTAGATTTTAAATTTAAGTTTACTTTCATAATTACCAAATAAACACGATAGTGAAATTTGAAAGCAATAGGAATATTGAGATCGCAGAGTGAAGCAGATAGCAAAGTGGCCACAGGTTATGTCTCCAAAAGTGTTGTAAAAATAAAATAGCTTTAAGGTGACAGAGGAAGGTCTTTACAGTTTTCGTTCGGGTCAGTATTATGTCAATCTATCGAAGTTAGATGTTCGGATAACCCAAGTAAAGTTGCAGTCTAAATGAACAGGTTTGCCTCGAAGTGCATTAGTCTTTCAAAAGTAGCCGCAACTTTAAGCCTTAAAAGCAGTAGCAAAATCGACCATACAAGTTAATACTTGTGGGATAAAACCGCCAGTTGAACCATATCGGTCATGCCGACGTACAAAGGATTGTGAAGTGAAGTGCGAGCGGGAGTGATTGTGTAAGCTGATAGGCAAAAGTTTCGCGCCGCAAGTTGCATATATCAAAATGTGGCTGACACGTGTCAGACAGCGCCAGCGAAACGCGCAACCGAGCAACAGCAACAACAACAATGATAGCAATGCAACGACTTTGAGAATTGTTGAAAAATCACCGCAAAAATTCCATGGCAGTGGCAACACAAAATGAAAAAAACATGAACAAGTAAATCAGTTATGCAAATTCCTGCTTTAGGCCGCCGCGCGCCTTGCCACCACCCGCACTTGGCGTATATATACAAGTATATATCATGTGACAGTGCTGTTGTGCGAAAGTTTATTTTAAATATATTCTTTTCACTCTTTTCCGCTCGTTTTCCCGCCGTTTATCATATTTATTTGTTATCTTTGCACTGTATGCAAGTGAAAGTCTGCAAAAACTTTGTTGCAAGCAGACATCAATAAGCTGAAAAGTATGCTACACTTGGCGAAAGTGAAAAAATAAAACGTGCAGAGTCTGGAAATGTGAGAAAACACTTGAAATTTGCGCAATTTAAATTCCTTTGAGGAAATACATATAACACTCGTAACAAATCGATACATATATATATACATGTATACGTATTTATATAAAAACTTTTTGACAATATTAAATTTTTCATCGATTTTCTGCCAGCAAAGACCGCAGAGGTTTACTAAAGAGTTTGCAATTGAATATTGCATTGAGGAAAAAGTAAAGAATAAAACATTGACTGCTTTATGACGGTGCATATTATTTTCCAGCGCTTAAAACCGAACAAAAGCGAGCAAAGTTTTCATATTTTTCTATTCAAAAAGTGGATTTTGGCTTAAAACAACAACTAAATACCGATCTTACTGTATTTGAATAAATAAGAGTAACAGCGAATTGAGCTGCCGGCTCTTCATATAAGAACTAGACATTTTTGAATAAATACAGCTGTGCCTATTTAGTTCCATTTGGGCTTTATAGAGGTACTTTTTTCAATAGCCTTTTGTGACAGATTGGCTTACTGAACGTACTATTCGGAACACCATCAGCCAACTTGAGACCCAGCATTCATTATTAGATAATATTTGACCGAATATACGAGTACCACGTTCAGCACGTAGTAAGGAAAATATAGCAGCCGTAGCTGAGAGTGTACAAGAAGACCGTGGAGAGTCGATTTGGCGCCGTTCGCGGTAGCTCTGATTGACGTATGGAACGACTTGACGCATTTTACGTCAATATCTAAAACCGAAACCGTAAAAATAGAGTTTGTGCACGAACTGAAGCCGCTCGACCTTCCCAAGTAATGTGGCCTCGCTCTATATGCTCTGGAAAAGTTCCAAGAAGATCCGATGTTTTCGAGCCTAATTTTGTTCATTGATGGCGTTCATTTCTGGCTTATTGAGTATGTAAACAAATTTGAGACAAAGAGCAATCCGAGGAGATTCAAGAGCTACAATTTCAACCAAAAAAAAGGAAAACATTAGTTTGGTGCGGTTTGTAGGCCGGTGGACTCATCGGAATGATGATTTCTTCATAAATGTTGTCGGTGAGAATGTAACCAACAAAGGCGAACGGTATCGCGCTATGATAACCGACTATTTAATGCCAGAAATTGAAACTATATGAAATTGAGCCTATCGGAAGCTAATGGAAAGGGTTTACTGGCTCGCTCGGGATGTCCAAGTACCACTCCACTCCAACTGCGAGTCTTGAACTAATGACTTTAAGTTGCCGAACCACTCCGGTATATTTAAAGCAAAGGTATTTCCTATTGGTAAAGTTGCGAAGCCAGCATCCGCAGGCGTCACCAGAGTCAACATCTACGTAGAAAGTCAAGCAGAACTGAACGCAGTAATCGATCATCGTATATCGGTCAGAAGTGTCTTGAGAAGCAGGGCAGCAGTGGAGAATGTCGCCAGAAACAAGCGACTTGACTTCTACTAGATGTCAGGCTACAATGGCATCGATGGCAATGAGATAGTGGGCGAGATTTCTAAGACTGGTGAATGGCTGCCATTCGATAACGCGACCGAGTTTTATAAACCAATGTTTTTACGACGATCTGGACAAGAACATGTCAAGAAAAGTTAAAATTAAATGGAACGATCTATCAGGATGTGAAACTGCCAAGGTCATGTGCAAAGTGGTAGATCAAAAATACACAAAGTTCACACTTGATAGAAAAGACAAGAAGAAGGATGGAATAGTCATTGGTTACATTGGTCTCTGGCAGCACACGCCTGTAGAATGTTGTCGACAGATCGAGATTACTTGTAAGATAATGTTAAGAGCAAGGCACCAGGGAAACAATTTCTTGTGTACTTGTTCCGCACTAACAAGGTAGCCGTTCAAACTTTTGGGAACCACACCGACACTGGAAGAGATATCGATAGTAACGATTGAAATCGCGTCAAGCGCTGGCATCCTGTAGGATTACTACTTCTCATGTACTACGAAACTTCATCTAGCTTCGCTTAAACTCAAAACTGGTCTAACATGCTTCTGCGTGGCCCACGAACTTACCAGACTAATCTTACCTACCAAAATTAATATGTACATATGTATACATATATATATGCACTTAATATTCTAATCAACAATTTAGTTAACTATTTCAAATAAATTACACAAAGATGATACCCTTTCCACCCACAAAAACAAATATGCAAATGTCATCACAACTTACCCCTCACATACCTCTCAAAGTACCTGCTGCTGCCAAAAATATTTTCATTTTTATATACAATACATGTATACATATATACATGTAGCAGTGCACAGCTGCGCTCGCCTTCATGGCGTTTATCAAACTCATTTGCACCTCATTTAGCCACTCAATTACCCACTTCACCCTTCTTCAGCGCTGGTTGTGTGGTGGAATGGGGGCTCAGTAATTGTTTTTGCATTTTCTTTGCCTCAACACTTTACATTTGTGTTCGAGTTATTTACTTTCTTCATCCTCTGCTTCTCTGTCTTCTTCTTTAGTTTGTTCTTCTTCTTCCTGTGACTGCTTAATCATATTTCATATTTAATTGCCTGCGAAGCGAAAATATTGCAGCGATATTTTCCTTTCTTCCGAAGTACACCACGCGTATTGGCAACGCAAAGAGTTCCGTTACTCCAAACGCGCTCCCACAATTGCAGACAGCTGCTGCAAGGGGCTGTTATTGCAGTTGTTTGGCGCTGACGAAATAAATTGCTGGCATTAATAAAATTAGCTTAAATATTTACAAGCGTTGTGTGCGCCTTTGTTGAGGAGGGACAAAAGACGGAAGTACTCTTCTGCGAACAAGTAAATATGAATGAGAATGATGGAGAGGGATATTCTTCGCTTTAAGTAAAATTTTGTCGTTAGAGTTTCCTCGCTTCATCTTCGCAGCTCATTTAAATTTTTAGCATGGAAAATTCGAGTCAGTATCGGAGAAGAAACAAAATGTTACTTATATATACTATACGAGTATAAGTATACTTTGATTACTGAAAAGTTCGTAGATTAATATATCCAAGAACCTAAGGGTATAGAATATAAAAGATTCGTTTGAGCTGCCCAATTTTTCCTTCTTAGCTAAGAGAGATGTTTGTGTAGATAAAAACAATTGAAGCTTCGTTCGAAACTGAGCTATTTGCTAGAATCTTAAGAAAGAGAGATGCTTTCGCAAGTTAAAATAGTCTACTTAGCGATCTCTCGGCACAGTTTACTCACAGAAACGCGAACACATACTCTATAAGCGTTCAACTTAATTTTCAATAAGTCTACTTTCACATTTACTCTTATGGAACCCCAAGAGGTGATCTAGTGACTGATGCTCAGAGCATACTGAAATTATGGAGGAAACATTTCCCTAGCCTGCTGAACGGCACCTGGCGATGGTGAACCCGGTTCCCAAACCGATGAACATGAAACAGACGTTCCGTTGCTTGACCATTGAGAAGTCTGAATAGCAATTAGCTGTCAGAAGAACAACAAAGCGGCGGGGGGCGATGAAATACAGGCCGAGTTTTTCATATGCGGCAGCAAAGGATTGATAGGAGCATGCATCAGCTTTTTTGTGAAATATCGTCAGACGAAAGCAAGCCCGACGATTCGATTTTAAATGTGCTTTGTCCAATCCATAAAAAGGGAGACCTCACAATCTGCGCCAACTACAGTGGGATAAGACTCCTCAATATCGCATATAAGGTTCTATAGAGCGTATTGTGTGAAAGATTGAAGCCCACCATCAACAAACTGACCTTATAAGTGTGCTTTTAGGCCTGGAAAATCAACAACGGACTAGATTTTCACCATGCATCAAATCTTGGAAAAGACCATAAAAAGAGGATCGACAAACACCACCTCTACGTCGATGTCAAAGCTGCTTTTGACACCACAAAAAGGAGCTGCCTTTATGCCGCTTAGTCTGAATTTGGTATCCTCGCAAAAACAATACGGCTTGTAAACTAACGTTGAGCAGTACCAAACCAGACTTAACACCAACAACAACGATGTCAACATCTGATGAAATGGCGTTTCGAATTTTAGAGAGAAAAGTTCTGCTGAACATTTATGGTCTTTGGCGCATTGGCAACACCGAATACCTCAACTGAAGATGAAAATAAAAACCTAAAAGATTTTACTCCATCGTTGCTCATCAAAATGAGGATCGTGCTTGTGCTTCGGAGCTTTCATTTCCAATAAATTTAATATCACCTGTGAAGCTATCATGTAATATTGTAGAGCCAGATGTGACAGTATTCATTTGGAACTAAATTTCAATCAATATAATGGACTTTTTAAACGTGGTTTTGAATGTGAAAGAAGTTTTCTTGGAGTATGACAAATTCGCTGTCGTAAACGAGATATACAGGTAATTTGAAAATTCGAAGAGGGTCTTACTTAGCCGTCAAAGTTTTTTACGATATCAAGAGAGCCTAGAAATTTAAACCTCAGATGATTCCAAGCAGATAAAAACGTGTAGTGGTTGTCATATTAGCTTTTTTTAGAGTATACTTTGTCACATTAAGCCTATTTACGCCATAAAAATTACCATTCGGCTTCCTTTTATTTCACATTTGTAGTCACAAAAAGAACATCTGTAACCGTAAATGATGAGGAAGTGACCACTTTATGAACGCTGGTTGGTTCAAATACTGACAGAGAAGAAATTTATAATGATAAATATTATTTCAAATATCGGTTATATTTCCACAGGTAGCGTCATATCTTCGAACATCTGTCTGAAATTTGAGAAACTCTCCAGCTAGAGCAAAAATTTAGAATTTAGTTCATTAGAACCGGCGGTGTGTATTTCTTAGAGAGGGATTAAAGCTTGCAGGGAGAATTGATGGAAGAACTTTCCATTAGCTACACTTTCAGGCTTCCAGACTACTACAGCATCTTCACAGCGGTGGTGGCGGTGTCCATGAAGGTAGCATTAGGTCTACTGCTCCGAAGTGCAGCCTCCTTCAGAGTGGGGACCATCCATTCCGTTAATAGGGCAAGGATATTAGCCTTGAATTCTCTCACTGTGTGCTCAGGACTAGTGAAAGGATGTCTTGACTCTTTATGTCCAGTATCGAGTTATTTTGATGGCTGTCTGTATACATACAAACTAGTCCCTCAATTTTTGAGATATCGATCTGAAATTTTGCACACATTCTTTTACTTCCAAGAAGCTGCTCATTTGTTTGAACCATCGATAGCGGACCACTATGGCATATAGCACCTAGCAGTATTTTGGAATTTATTGATATGCTGGGACTAAGTGAGTGGTTGTGACTTAGGAGAGGACACAATAAGCCTTCGGTCGCCGTGCAATCCTCATACATCCGATCCATCAAACTCAAGTCCTGCCAAGGAAAACTCTTTCTTTGACAAGACATCTTAAAATTTGCCAAATATTAATTTAGCCTGCAATCTCCGAACATTGAAGTTTTGTATGACCATATGAACTTTAGTGATACTATTACATATTTTTTTAAAAGTGAGGTAACCGATTTGTCGCAGACTATAGTAATGATAAGTTCAATTGAAAATTTCCACAGCTCATTACAACACAAATATGTCCAGAATGTTATTTGAGCGTGTACGGTTGAGTTAGAAAATTTTATGCTCGAGAGAAACTTATTTCAGAAAGCAGCTCCCCAGTTGAATTCCTGATCAGGACAACCTGATTTCTTCTCAAATAACACGGCAAGGGGTTTCTTCCCTTTCTGACCTTTCTGAGCAAGTTTTTTTGCACTTCCTACTTCTGTTGCAATATATAACTGCGGCGACCTCTTTTAATATTGCTGTTGAAATTCAATTTCATTAAAATACATTTTATTTTAATTTTCCAATCACGTTGCAATCGTCAATTAAATATTGGCAGTAAAACAAATAACGAAAGCCAAACAATTCATACAAATTGCCGCCACACAATGTTTTAATTATTTAATTTCACCACACGACCAATTGGGTGTGGGCAATACGTCAACTGTCAATTTGACAGCAGCATCATACTCTCCGCATGACATTTGTGCTAATGTTGTTGTTATGTACAAAAATACAGCGGTAATGCGTAGAAATAATTCATATAAAAGTCACATAAAGCAAATAAGTTTATTTGTCTGACAATTGCAGGTCACACACAGCAATAATTACGGGCTCAACATGTGGTGTGGCGCGCCGTGCTGACCCGACTCAAAAAAGGTTGCACTTAATTAGGGTACGCACACTGCGTAGCTATAAAGAGCAGTAATGCGGCCTTCAAAAGAAATATAATAATCAGCAAAAAAAGCAAACCGACGCTGTCTATCTATCAACAAAGTCAGTCGTGCGTGTGTGCCCGGTCGTAGACGCAGAGAATACAAAATGAGCTGCTATTTGTTGGGCTCCTGTATTACGGCTACTTTTTAAGTAAGTCTCGTTTTAATAAAAAAAATTTTGCCAAACTGATTTCAATTTATACAAAAAGTGTGCAGACATTTTCAGAAATTAATTGAAATGGCTGGCAGACGGCCAAGGAATTGTCTGAGGAAAAATCGTTGCTCCAAAGGCGATCTTATGTATGTATGTATATCGGAAATTAAGTAATCGCAAAGGACGTTAAGTATTCGCTTTGATTACAAAACTTAGCAGTAGCTAGTGGGCTGCAAATTTGGAAAAAATGGGCGCGACCCCGCCCTCTAATAAGTTTAATGTACCTATCTCCTATACCACTTAAGCTACAATAACCAAATTAGCTCAGCCCAAATATTATAAGAACTCCTACCAACAGTGTGGCAATGAATGAGATCGGAAGATAACTCCGCCTACTCCCCATATCACGGTACGCGGTAAATCTATAACTGGGTATTAGACATTAGGCATTAAATTTTACCCTCGAGATAGTATGTGAGGGCTTTAAAGCTTTGAAATTCAGGGATAACCTTCTCCTGTCCTGCCGAACTCTTGCATTGGCAATAGAAGTAAAATTTCATAACAATTTAAAAATTCCTTCCATAACTCGAACAGAATAATATAGAAAATCCTGCAATTCGCCTAGAAGAGATCTTATTGTAGTACTACCATATATATAAGCATGACCTACTGATTATTCACCTTTGTACCGTTCTTTTTCAAGCACACAAAATTTGCAATCATTGCTTAGTAGTATTAATTGCAGACTTTCAAATTTTCGACACCATTTTTGTGTTAAAAAGGCTTCAGTTTTGGCCATTTCCACCAGCGAGCGATTTCTGGAGATCTGAGGACAAGGAATTATTTTTGAGAGCCAAAATTATCAAGAACGTATCACTATCCCAGGCCATATATACAATATTTGCTAGAAAACCAGTGGCACAGTGTATAACCATGTTTTTAAAGTTAAGGTCGAACAACAACATATACACTGCCGATCAACTGAATAGGTTCACATAAATTCGCTTGTATTTTCATGATTTTTACATCACATATTGATCGCACGCATTGTTTTTAAAAACGTTTCAACTTTATATTTGTGTCAATCAGTTCAAATCGTTTGCTAAGTACCGTTACTTTGCATATTCTGTTTTGCTATTTCTTCCGCGAATTTCTGTGCAATTTTTGGGTTCAAATGCATAATATTTTTAGTTCGCGATTTAACTTGGCGATGTGGTGACACAGTTTTGATAAACATTTTTAATTTCATATATTTTCTCTAAATTAAATGAAAAATGGGACGCGGCGAACAATTATTCGAGTATGAAAGAGGCCAAATCGAAGCCTTTTCGGAAAGGGCTCTTAGCCATCGCAAAATCGCTCAGAAAATTGAACGAAGCCAAAAAGTTGTGAGTAACTGTTTAAGGAGCAAAGCAGAATATGGCAAAAACTTGAAATGCGGAGTCAAACACCACCTCTGAGGCAGTTGGGAGGCATATTGTGCGAGCTGCGTCTAACTCGCATCTCTCAGCAGCCAAAATTAAAGAAATTTGCGATGTTACAGCCAGTGTGTCTACAGTTAAACGTCTGATTTCGTCGGCTGATCATCTGAAACGAATGAAACTTAAAAAAAAACACACCGTTAAATTATGCACGTAAAGCTTCTCGACTGCACTTTGCACACAAGCACATGAGCTGGACGAGCGAATGGATGAAGATGGTTTTTTTCCGACGAAAAAAAATTTAATTTAGACAGCACTGATGTATATTACTATTATTATCACGATCTTCGATAGGTAGAGCATTTCTTGAGCCGTCGCCATAGTTGGGAGGGAGGCGTAATGGTTTTGGGGTCGGTATCAGTTCTTGGCACTTGCGAACTTCAATTTGTTAATTCCAAAATGAACGCGGAAACTTGCAAATCTATTATAGAGAATGCGTTTCCTCATTATTCCAATATTTTTCACATTATCAAATAGACTTACCAGCACGATAACGGTCCTATTCACACAGCTAAGGTGATAAAAGAGTGGATTAAGGCTCAAAATGTGGACTTGCTCGAATGACCCCTATATTCACCTGACCTTAATATAGTAGAAAACGTATGGGGGTTGCTATCGCGCAAGGTATATGAAGGAGGCAATTTGATTGCAAAACAATTTTAGTTGTGGCAATGAAAACGGCCTGGACAACAATTTCGCTGCAAATACTGCAAAATTTGTATAGCTCGCTTCCCGATCGTTTATATGAAGTCATATCGAAAAACGGCGGATTCGCTCATTATTAAACTTGTTAAAAATTACTTTAGAAATGCACTTAAGGGGTTAGGGATAGTTAGAATTTAAAAATTTATTTTTTTTTGCATTTTCGTCAAGTCTGATATCTTAAAAATATTCTCTGATAATTTCACGTTGATACGATAATTAGTTTTTGAGTTATTCGACAAATGACAAAGAGAGCTCGGGCACTTCAAAGCGTTAGTGTGAAATTTTAAACGCACTTTTCTCAAAACTATGTTTCTTGAACTGGTGACAACTGTAACTCGAAAACCGCTAAGTAGATTTTAGTGAAATTTATACAGCTTTTAGAATACATAATAAACTCGGGCCTCATCGAAGTATTTTTTTTGCGAAAATTTCGATTTTTAAGACCAATTAACTGTTGATTTTTTCCCAAAAATTTTGACAAAAATTTCGTGAGGCCAGTGTAGTGAGCGGCAGTGTATGGAATCAATTCAAGAAACTATACGAACTTTTCAGCTTGTCTTATATTAGTGCCTTGATCCACTCTGCTCGGAATAAAGAAATTCATTGTAATTTCTGAATACGGACGGTTATCGAGCTTTATAAAAACAAATTACAGAAATTTTCTCCAATTGATAACCGAACAAAATACTGGGCAATACCTTCACAGCTTATATAAGGACTAATGTAATAGCATACTCACCCACTCACACATAACTCCTAAACTCTTACCAGTATCCACTTACACCCCGCTAAGACATGCGCTTTTAACGCCTAACCCCCTTCAAATTCCATCGCCTGCTAAATGAAAATCTGCGTTTAATCAAATTATTTTTAATTAATGCCAAAGTGAGTTTACCAGCAACAAAGTAAAGTGTCTGCATAATTGCAGCAGACACACCTATACACATCTACACACACTTGTAGAAGCGAAAAAAAAGGTGAACAAAAGACAACAGCGCTTAGTGTGTTACATACGTGGCGCCGCCTAGAAGTATGCTACAACCACTTGAAAATTCGGCAAATTTATGTGCGCGCTGTGGACCACCTGCTGTGCTTTAGCGCATAATTACATTTCGATTGTGTTTTTGATGTTTCGCAACAAGGCACGACAGCATTAAAACAACAACAACAGCAAATTAAAACTAAAAATAGCGTGCGGAGAGCGAGCGAGAGCAAGAGGTAGTAAAACGCGTGCAATTTAAGGCAATAACTAAGGCGTAAATCGCATATACAAGTTGTCTGCAACAACAGTGGAATTTGAAGTTAAAAATTAAGAGACTTCGTAGGTGAACTAGTAAATAAAATCTTGTAAAAGCTTCTTCATCCGACTAAAGTATTAAACGAAACGGATAGTAGATTTATTTGGAAGTAAATTAGCGTTATAATTAAAAATAAATACATATTTTTGTCTTTACAAGTTCAAAGTAAAAGCATAAATACCACCAGCAATCTAAGCCTGGAGAACAGGCATCCACAACTCTTATCAACAGGTGCTACTTAATGAAGCAGATCCCTCTCTTGACGAGCAAAAATTATGCTCTATAAGTTTCTTATCATTTTCTTCATATTATATTGCCAGAAAATAAATATTAATGAATAATTAAATATTTTATATGTCCATTTTGTGATTATTCCCCCTACAATGTGGTCAAACCTTGGTTGAGCGAGACGTCGAAAGAGTTGTTGATTGATCGAAAAGTGTGGCTGTAAAGGATATTTTGCGCTGCGCCATAATCCAATTTTTAATTGAAGGGACATCAGTAGAGCCTGCAAGCAGACAAATCTGTAATTGTTCAAGAGCAACTATCCTTTAAGGTGTAGAAAACGTTCTCTCATTTACACAATACTGTCACCAGCCTTATGCCATACCTGTGCCCTAAAAAGGTGACATTTGAATTTAAACTGCGCGCGTCGAAGGATTTGGAGAATTTTTTTTTTAGGTTGGTAGTACTGTTATTCACATTTATGTCAAATTTCATGTCAAAATATTCATTAGTATTTGAGATACGTGTCGTTTTGTGAGCTGCTAAAAGTGAAAAAATTTCGTTGTCGAAATTTGTTGAGCAAAGAATTTGCAATACATTTGGTTTACGGAATCAATTTTCTGCTGCGGATACGTTGAGGATGGTACAGAAAGCCTTTGGTGATGAGGCTATGTCTAAAATAAATGTTTACAAGTGGTATAGTGAGTTCCAAGCCGGCCGTGAACGTGTCGAAGACGAAGAGCGTCCAGGGCGACCATCAACCTCAACAGACGAAGCTCACGTTCAACAAATCAAAGATTTGGTGTTGAAAAACCGTCGATTAACAATTAAAGACCTTGCTGATGAAATTGGCATATCGAAAGACTCAGCCAATACCGTTTTAAAGGATGTTTTGGGCCTCAAGCGCGTCAAATCTCGACTGGTACCGAAAACATTGAATTTTTTGGAAAAAAGGCGTCACGTTGAAGTGTGTGAAATGATGCTTTCCGACTACCAGGGTGCAATGAAATGCATTATAACTGGCGATGAGACTTGGATCTATGCTTACGACCCCGAAACAACCGATCAATCGAGCGAATATCGTGCCAAAAGAGAGCCGAGACTAAAAAAAATCGCACCAAAGTCGCTCCAAAAGCAAGGTCATGTTGACTGTTTTCTTCGATTATCGTGGTGTTGTGCATTATGAATTCCTTCCAACCGGTCAAACAGTCAACAAGGAATATTATTTGAACGTTGTACGTCGTTTGCGTAACGCTATCCGCCTAAAAAGGCGGGAATTGTGGAAAGACAATTCTTGGTTTTTACACCACGATAATGCACCATCCCATAGTGCCATCGTAATTCGTGATCATTTCGCCAAAAACTCAACCCATATCGTTCCGCAACCACCGTATTCAACAGATCTGGCGCCGTGACTGCTCCGGGGACACCATTTTTATACGATAGAGAAGATTCAAGCCGTAGCGAAGACGGAATTGAAGGCCATCCCGGAAAGTGACTACAACCAGTGTTTCGAAGATTGGAAAATCCGTTGGCATAAGTGGATTGCATCGGGAGGGGATTACTTTGAAGGGGATAAAATTGATTTGGAAGAATAAATAAAGAATTTTCAAAATAAATACAATGTCACCTTATTGGGGCACAGGGAACGCAGTTGTAATTGTTGGATCTTTGCTTATAACTCAAAAATAACATTTTTTAAGAGTTTTATCTGCCAGAAGTAGTACTTAAATAAAATTGGAAATACTAAAGTTTTCTGTATATAAAGCTAATTCTAGTATATGTACATATATAGTACATATTTTTATTATATATATGTAAGCACATAGTACATCTCATACATAAGCATTATTGTTGAGAAATCAACACATTTGTGCAATTCTTTTCTCCTATCTTCAACCACACATGTGCCACACATTTTCTTGGCAACTTGTCGATGGCTTAACTCCGCTCACATCCGGTTCGTTGCCTTCCGTTTGCTTTGCTTAATTTTAGCTACTTTTCTGCACTGCTAACACACACAAGTATACATAAATCTGAAAAAATGTAGCCTTCATTCCTCCCCACAACACGCCGCTCACGCATACATTTTCACGTACGAATTAATTACGGCATGTGTACGTGTTGGGCATATTTTTAGGCGCTAACACAAGTTGCAACTCATTTTCTGCCTTCAGCACACACATGCGCACGTGTTTATATTTAGCGACGTCATCATATGTTTTTCAGTGACTTTTTGCTGTTTGTTGCCTAAGAAAAACTGCAAAATACTAAAGTTGCCAAAGTTTTTACTCGCAATTTCATTGCAAGTGTGTGTGTGTGTGTGTGTATGCGCGCATTGCGGCGGCTGTGCTGAAGTTGTCAAAAATTGACAGCTTGTTCATTTTTCGCCAAGATTCTCATGTTTCTTTTGTTTCAACATTTGTTGCACATTTGCGCTCGCTTCGCATAAGTTTTGTCACATGAAAAAGTTTGCGCCTGAATAGGTCTAAATAAATTGTATGCAAGGAGGCATGTGGGCACGCGTCATCAAGCTAACATTTGCTTTTCGTACACTTAGAGAAAAAACAAGAAAAAACGTTAACTTCGGCTGCACCGAAGCTAATATACCCTTCGCAGGTGCATTTCTTTTAGTAACTATGTGTTCAGTTTGTATGGAAGCTATATGCTATAGTAATCCGATCTGAACACTTTTTTCGGAGATTACATTGTTGCCTTAGAAAATAATTTGCACCAAATTTGGTGAAGATACATTGTCAAATGTGAAAGTTTTCCATACAAGAACTTGATTCCGATCGTTCAGTTTGTATGGTAGCTATATGCTATAGTTTACCGATCCGATCAATTTCTTCGGAGATTACATTGTTGCCTTAGAAAATAATCTGTACCAAATTTGGTGAAGATACATTGTCAAATGTGAAAGTTTTCCATTTAAGAACTTGATTCCGATCGTTCAGTTTGGATGGTAGCTATATGCTATAGTTAACCGATTTCTTCGGAGATTACATTATTGCCTTAGAAAATAACATATACCAAATTTCGTGATTATATCCTGTCAAATGTGAAAGTTTTCCATACAAGAACTTGATTCCGATCGTTCAGTTTGTATGGCAGCTATATGTTATAGTGATCCGATCTGAACAATTTTTTCGGAGATTACATTGTTGCCTTAGAAAATTATCTCTACCAAAATTGGTGAAGATGCGTTGTCAAATGTGAAAGTTTTCCATACAAGAACTTGATTCCGATCGTTCAGTTTGAAGGGTAGCTACATATATGCTATAGTTAACCGATCAGAACAATTTCTTCGGAGATTACATTGTTGCCTTAGAAAATAATCTAATTTGCACCAAATTTGGTGAAGATACATTGTCAAATGTGAAAGTTTTCCATACAAGAACTTGATTCCGATCGTTCAATTTATATGGCAGCTATGTATATGTTATAGTAGTCCGATATCGGACAGACAGACAGACGGGCGGACGGACAGACAGACAGACGGATATGGTTAAATCGACTCAGCTCAACATACTGATCATTTATATATAAACTTTATAGGGTCTTCGACGCTTCTTTCTGGGTGTTACAAACATCGTGACAAACTTAATATACCCTGTTCAGGGTATAAAAATGAAAAAGGATTATCATTATGTACGGTATGTATGTAATTTTTACCCAACATACCGATAAAACCTTGTTTTTTTATAGTAGGAGGAAGCATCGAAAACCAGAGTGTGGGACTTTAATCCGCTAAACCTAACTTATTCCCATCTCATGTCTCTCCCACAGGACTACTGGACGAAGTATTACTTCATGTGAGAGCAGAAGACATTTAAGTTTCCTCTATTATACGGACTGACTGATGCGTAGTCTGTTCTAAATTTCTCAATCTTGCCATAATTAGATTTGCCACTCCGCTGAAAGTTTTCCACTTTATAGAGGAAGTGCTGTCAAATTTTTCACCGTGATACTACCTCCAAGGGTGGTTTTCAGCTTTTCCCTTATACTTGAAAACCGTGGATAATAATGGAACACGTGGTCAGAGTCTTCTATACACTCTTTACACGTCGGACATTATGGACTAAAGTCATGACGATATTTGAATAGGTAGCTTATGAAGCAACCATGCCCACTGAGTATTTGGGTAGAAAGGAAATCCAGTTCCACATGTTGTCTACCTGTCAAACACAGCCTTTTTTGCCGTCATTCTAGATAACGAATTATATATATTATTTGCTTTACGTGTCGTTTTTTCCAAGTGTTCCTTGAATTTTAGTCTTGAGTCCACTATTACCCCAAGATACTTCAACTGCGGCTGTAAAGTAATCTCATATTCTCCTATGTTCAGCGATATTTTTTCTTCAATTTTCCTGGAATGAGCAAGACTTCTGTTTTCTGTTCAGCAAGCTCTAGACTCATGGTAGCAAACCATCGGCGCAAACCATTTGTGCTGTCATTGCATTTGGTCAGGAGGTCATCCAGATGTTTAGCTGCTGCTACCACTATAAGGTCATCCGCATATGCGATTGTTTTCACATTTTTTGGTTGCGGTATTCTTAAAACCCCGTCGTACATCAGGTTCCATAGCAACGAACCTAAAAAAGAGCTTTGCGGTATTACACTGGATATAGTGTAGCTCTAAGTACCCTCGTCCGTCTCGAAAAGCAATCTCCTAACTTATTGTAATATTTATAAAAACGTCTCTCCATTTTTCGCCTACGGGCTTGTCTCCCAAACTGTCTTTGTGCATGAATTCAGTGACCTCACTATATGTTGCTTGCACTTTATGACCCATGTTTTCGGACTTCTTCGTTATTGGCAAATATCTCAATATCTCGCGTGGTTTCTTTGGGGCATTTTTAACATTTTGAATAGAGGATACCTAGCTGCCTTCCTTACCATGACTCTTTTCGACGAATTCTCTTGCCTTTCTGCCTTCTTCTATAGCCATCTATAACCTCATCTATAAGAGATGGCTTACGGCGGCAAAGCACTGTTAAGGAGCATACAACAACTTCTTTATAGATAGAATATGGTTGGACGAAAGCATGCCCGACGATTGGAAGTGAAGTGTGCTCTGTCCAAACAACAAAAAAGGGAGTCTCACAATTTGCGTCAACTACCGTGGGATTAGCCTCCTCAACATCGCATAAAAGGTTCTATCAAGCGTACAGTGTGCAAGATTAAAGCCCACCGTCAACAAACTGATTGAACCTTTTCAATTTGGCTTCTGGTCTGGAAAATATTGGAAAAGACCCGTAAAAGCAGGATAGTTCGAGCTGCAGAGCTGTATCAAGAAGGCACAATCTTTTATAAGAATGTACCACTGCTGGCTTACGCTGATGATATTGATATCATTGGCTTCAACAACCGCTCCGTCAGTTCTGCTGTTTCCAGACTGGATAAGCAAGCGAAGCAACGAGGGAAAGATGAAATATCTCCTGTCATCAAAAAAACGGTCGTCGCATTCGCGGCTTGGCTCCCAAGTTACTGTTGACAGTGGTAACTTCGAAATCGTGGATGATTTTGTCTATCTTGGAACCAGTATTATCACCAACAAAACCGTCGCCCTCGAAATCCAAGGTGCTACTTCGGACTGAGTAGGCTAAGAAGTAAAGTCCTCTATCGACGAATAAAGTCGGGGCAAATTTGCACAATATCTGATGAGTCTGCTTTACGAGTTTTCGAGAGGTACGGAATATTTATGGTCCTTTGCGATCAAAAAATAATATGGTTATTAGTTTATTGATGACGAATCGTTCAAAACGGCAAAGCAAAGTGTTTGAGACCAAAATTGCTGTTTACTTCGAGATCGTTCTTTGCTCTCTCTACCTTTCTTCGTCATGCTTACTTTATTACTACCACTAACTCTCTTTCATTGGCTCTAAAACGGGAACAACTTTTCTTCTAGTGTATTTAATTATAATTATTCTTCTACAACTTAGCAAAGTTTGTCAGCTTCTTGTGCCTAAAAATTCACAATGCAACAGCTGTCTTTTTTATGCCACATGAATTAAATACACCCATTTATACATACATACACTCATACATACGAATGCAAAAATAAATTTTTAAATATTCTAAAAAGTTTTTGGGTAAAAAGTGCGTCATTGTTTATGATTTATACGTGGTAAACTTGTATGTATTTTTAACGAGTTTAAAGGAATATGTCTCTATGTATTATATGTGCAGAAACATGACTTCTTTAAAAAATATTAGATTCTTAAGTAAATTGATAAAATAAAAGTTAAATACATTTTCATAAACTCCATTTTGCTTTCTGCAAACTGATTATATCAAAGCGTCTAAGGAGGGTTTATGGATGACGGGGCGTATGAGTAACATTGCTTCTTTCATGGTGTAATTAATGAAATAAAAAAAAAAATAAAGTGAAATAAAATGAAGTTAAGTAAAATAAAATAAAATTAAATAAAACAAAATAAAATAAAATAAAATAAAATAAAATAAAATATAATAAAACAAAAATAAAATAAAGTGAAATAAAATAAAATAAAATGAAATGAAATAAAATAAAATAAAGTGAAATAAAATAAAATGAAATGAAATAAAATAAAATAAAATAAAATAAAATAAAATAAAATAAAATAAAATAAAATGAAATAAAATAAAATAAAATAAAATAAAATAAAATAAAATAAAATAAAATAAAATAAAATAAAATAAAATAAAATAAAATAAAATAAAATAAAATAAAAATAAAATAAAATAAAATAAAATAAAATAAAATAAAATAAAATAAAATAAAATAAAATAAAATAAAATAAAATAAAATAAAATAAAATAAAGTAAAATAAAATAAAATAAAATAAAATAAAATAAAATAAAATAAAATAAAATAAAATAAAAAAAAATAAAATAAAATAAAATAAAATATAATAAAACAAAAATAAAATAAAGTGAAATAAAATAAAATAAAATGAAATGAAATAAAATAAAATAAAGTGAAATAAAATAAAATGAAATGAAATAAAATAAAATAATATAAAATAAAATAAAATAAAATAAAATAAAATAAAATAAAATAAAATAAAATGAAATAAAATAAAATAAAATTAAGTGAAGTTAAGTTAAATGAAATTATTTTTTTTTTATTAAACTTTACTATTATCCATTGAATCTACCCTACTTTAGAGCCTAACAATAAGTTTGTGAATCTTAAATTACTCACTTAACTTACACCCTACATAGATGATTATTTTTTAACTGGGCCTAAAATATATTACGTTTGGGCTGGTAAGTCGTTTCGACATAGTCTTGAGCTCCTGTTCAGACGCAATAACGATCTTGCTAGTTGGTTTGGGTGAACCGAAAGTTTCAATGCATATTTCGCGCTTCGTTGCTCTATTTCAGTTTGTACATCTGGAATTCTTAAGTCGCGTTGGATGTTCTCATTTCGGATATACCACGGTACTCCGGTAATTGTACGAAGAATTTTTGATTGCGCACGACGAAGAGTTTCGATGTTGCTGCTACTCGCGTTGCCGCACAGCTTACATCCATAGGTCCAGATTGGTTTTAAAACTGTGTTGTATATAATGACTTTATACTCCAGACTCAGGAGTGTTAATAAGCCAGTCCAAAGAAACTGCCTTTAACTTAAGATAAGTCCTTTTAGCCTCTATGTGGTTTCGCCAAGTAAGTCGCCTATTCAGATGGACCCCGAGGTAAGTAACATGATGGCTTTGTGGTATTTGAACGTTTCAGTGTCAAAGGCGGACAGCTGCTCTTCTTTAGGGTGCTTACATTTTTGCTCGTTAATCTTTATCTTCCAGTTTGCGAGCCAACAGCTTCAATATGATTTCCTTGGAGCGCATTTGCATGAATTGGGCACTTGGATTGGCTGATTATTTCAGCGTCATCGGCAAAAGTAGACGTAGCCAAGCGGTCGTTTATTGGCATATCTGAAGTGTATAAAACGTACAACATTGGGCCGAGAACACTACCTTGTGGTACACCAGCTTCAATCTTTTGGGCTTCAGTTGTAGTGGTGTTACATCGAACTACAAAATTTCGATCAAAAAGGTAGGACTTAAACAGTTCGTGGGTGTTTTGCGGGAGTAGCGTTTTTATTTTATACATAAGACCATCTAACTATACTCGATCAAAAGCCTGCGCGACATCAAGATGTATTGCAGCGCAATTTTCACGTTTTTCAAAAGCTGTTCGAATTTCAGATGTGATCCTATGTATTTTCTCGATCGTTCCATGCTTTTCCCTCAAGCCAAATTGGTTAGATGGTTTTATGTTGTGGGTTTGAAGATGTGGCTTAATGCGGAGCATAAGAAGTCTTTCAAATAACTGATGGACTGATGGGCCTATAGGAGAATGGCTGCGTTTTGTCCTTTCCAGGCCTAGCTGACTTTAAAAAATAATCTGACGAAAATATTCGACATTTAATTCCATTTTATGATTGAGTAGAATATTTTCAATTACTGTAAACAACACAAATAGAGCATACTGAGTATATTACCGTCAAAATTATCAAAATGCCAAATTTGTATAGAAGAAAGTGAGATGGAAACATCCTGATACTTTCTCTTTATTTTTCATGCGACTTTAGTTAAGTTTAGTAGAAGTGAATATAAATTGTTAGGTCTGGGGCTCCAAAATGTTATTTAAATGACTTTTTTGTTAACGCAAAAAATATATTTTTTTCAATATATGTGACCTGGTCTACGGAAAGGGGGCTTAGGTGTCAAAAATGGAGAACAATTAATGAGATAACGAAAAACTGATGAAACGAGTTGTTTATTTTTAACAGCTGTTTCCCAGAAAACAAGTTTTCGCATGTTAACTCCCTCTTCACATCACATCACATATGGAGATTAACAACCTTGCAACTTTGGCTTTGGTTCTTATGAACCTAAAAATATTAAGATTAAGATTAAGAAGTAAGAATATAAATGAAGATGGAACGTAGAGCTCCCAAAACTTTTTATGCAAAATAGGTAAAAATCTATAAATTTAGTATGACTTTTTTTAAATCTAATATATATTTAAAGCTTAATGTTTATCTGTTTAAGGTAGGAATCTTAGAGAAGAAATCTTACTTCGACCGAAATGAGCTTTAAATTCTTCTTTGCACATGTTTTCGAGGTTTCGAGGACCGTAACGAATGTTGTTGATTTTCTGGAAGCAGAAAGCCATAGAGAGCTTTTACAGGTTTGTAGTGGACAACCATCTTTATTGGCACTTACATTCTGATTTTGTTATACTAAAAATCCAATCTTTCGGCATGAACCTAACAGCTTAGGGTTTCTGTACCAAATCCCAACTCTGAAGGGGATTTCTGTGATTTCATAGACGGTGTTCTTGGAAACACCATAAACATTATACTGCAAGGAAGTGCTTTTAATTTTGGTGACATTCGACAATGAGTTTGATATTCAACAGAGGATAGATCAAAGTATATCAGCTTATCTCGATGTATAGTAAGGTAGTAATTGAGTGCTAAGGACTTAATAGATGATGAAGAATGTGGTGGCATTTGAACTAGAGAGTCGATTATAAACTTTAAATCGCGAACCACGCATTATGAACCTTGAATTGGGGTTAATGGCAGTTTAACTCGGCGCAGTAAGATTTAAAATAATGAGTCCCATTAATAGACTTAAAAGAAAGTTCAGAATATTAACAGTTTATTCAAAATTTTTTCAAAATTTCAAACAATGTACTTTCACGAAATTTGTGTTTTTGACCGTTTAGGAATTAAAGCTGAACTTCATCTTCAACTTTTTTTTGCAAAAAAATATTTACTTTCGGTCTTTGAGCAGCCATAATTTATTGTCAACATACAAATGTCAAATTCAGACACGCTGACGCTCGCACAACGACGCCGCAGAGAACACAGTGCCGCACAAAAGTATGCTGACAGAGTTGTTTGTCAATTTAACCCCGAAAAATTACCTGAGCCACCCACACCAGAACCGCTGCCGCAGCGGAGAGTGCTATATACTACACAATAGATGTATATTATATAAGTCTGTGTAAGCAGCTTGCGACAGAGCCCCACTAACGAACAACAGCCACTACAGTGCATGGCAACTCACACCAACGTGAACAAAAAAGACACACACAAAGACCCCTTGACAAACACCGAAAGCAGGTGAGCGACTTCAACTTAGCAAAGCTGTATTGATGAGGTTGACGGCGTGAAGCAGCGAGACGGCGGATTGCAACTGGTACCAGTGAGAAACTCCAATTCCACGCATGACCCCCAATTTGAAAGCGAGCTGATTTTGGTGACTCGGTGACTTTTGGTGGTGTTTGTGCAAATATTTGTTTGTATGTACTATGTCTAACTGTGTGCGTGTTGTGACTGCAGAATCAGCGTCACAACTTTTCCTACTATGACTACAGCTGTCAAAAGATACCTCAGTTACTTAAATCACTCCTCCCTCTGACGCACAACAACAAAGCACACTCAGCCGAGCAGAAATTCGACAAAAGACAGGCAACAATAATTCGTCGAGTCGAATCTTATATTTTGACTTTGCAGCGTATAACTTTAACAAAACTAGCAATTTACTGTAGTGAAAGCTTGGAACAACAAAAACAAAAAAAAATATAATGTAGACAGAAAGACGCTTCTAGCGTGAGACGGTGCAGGCAGGCAAGGCGCAAAAGTGAAAGGCAAAGAAAAATCAGCTCAAATTGCTATATATCTTCATAGGGGGCGGCGTAGCGAGAGCTTAAGAGCCCAAAAACGGCAAGGAGTAGTGCAAGGTAAGGAATAACGAAGTTGCTGAGTTGTGTTGAAGGTGAGCGCAGACGGATGTAAACATGTCAACTGCGGAAACTTTACGCCGCAGACGTTGGTAAAGCGACGCTGCGACAAATGAACTTAAAAGGAGCAGCCGAAAGCCTGATTGAAAGCAAGCACTAACAAAAAGGTAGCCAGTTTTGAAACTAAATAAATAAAGTCAACGGCGCACACTTTAGAAATGCGAGGAGAGAAATATTTAATGGATATAGTAAGTATTTACAATATTTTCTTAAAAGTTAGAGAATGTCTTTAAAAATATTGACATTGCTGAACTATTGCACTTTAACTTGTTTGCTGTAAGGTAGATTTTTCGAGAGAAAAGTTCTGCGAAAGATTTATGGTCCTTTGCGCGTTGGCCACGGCGAATATCGCATTCGATGGAACGATGAGCTGTACGAGATATACGACGACATTGACATAGTTCAGCGAATTAAAAGACAGCGGCTACGCTGGCTAGCTCATGTTGTCCGAATGGACGAAAACACTCCAGCTCTGAAAGTATGCGACGCAGTACCCGCCGGGGGAAGCAGAGGAAGAGGAAGACCTCCATTCCGTTTGAAAGACCAGGTGGAGAAGGAGCTGGCTACATTTGGAATCTTCAGTTGGCGTCAAGAACTGAAAACTAAGAACGACTAGCGCGCTGTTGTTAACTCGGCTATAATCGCGTAAGCGGTGTCTACGCCTATAAAAAAGAAGAAGAAGAAGAAGAAGAAGAAGGTAGATTTAGTGACAATATGCTGAGAGTCAGATCGACTACTCTACCAGACTGCATTAAGAAAGAGCTCAAAAGAAAAGATGAGTTTAATCACTGCGAACTACAAATTTTTGGACTACATTAAGCGTAGCTTTTTTACAAGATACAAACTCAAAACGTTTCACAGGTAATCTCCAAAGACTAAGTAAAGGCAAAGTACCCATGTATACTGGCACATAATGCCTAGTGTCGCTAACAAAAAATTACACTTTTATCGACCTAAAACTGTCAATAATGCGACCTTGTAGCAAAAACCCCGAAGCATATTCTATAATTCTTGAATTTTCAGCAACCGCAAGAACACCAGAGTTCAGAGTGTGTTCATAGATTCATATTATAATTTCTTTAATCTAGTCTTATCTCATGTACATATACGAAAAGAATAGGAACACACGTTTTGAAGTCCTGCGCTTCTCGTAAACATTTCAAAGACCCTTATATGAAATGAAAACAACTTGAATTACTTGCAATTGGCTTCATATTTAAGCCACAATTTATATAAATTTACTAATATTTGGAGAAAGCTAAGGTATGAAGGCATTATTACTTATATAAATGGCGATCCATTTCAAGGTTCCCTACTTTTTTAAAGAAAAAACTTAGAATGTGCTCAAAAGTTGATAACCTTTCCTTTATATGAAAAGTAGCATCTAATCATCATCAAGGATTCCAGATGAAATTTGTGGTTATATAATCTAAAATTATCAACCCTTTGTCGAATTTGAATTCGCCATTAAATGGAACCAAGAACAATTTAAAGAGATTTAAGAACTGCCAGCTGAAAAATCCAGAAAATAGTGTGGTTTGCTCGCCGGTGGAATTATCGATCCACACTTCTTCAACAATGAGGCCGGGGAGCATGTAACCGTCAATGGCTACCGTTATAGCGCCATTATAGCTGACTATTTGATGCCTGAAATTGAAAGTCGTGATCTCGGCGACATTTTGGTTTCAACAAGACAGCGCCACTTTCCACACAACGCACCAATTAATGGATTTATTGAGAGCACACTTCGGTGAGTAGATAATTTCACGTTTTGATTGTATGATATCACACTGTAAGACCTTTTCCAGTGGGAATATGTAAAGTCTAATAACTATGCGGACACTCCCGCTTCGCTTCAGGCCTTGGAGCTAAACATCACGCGTGTCTTTTTCAAGTTACCTGTCGAAATGCTCGAAGGAGTAATCGAAAATTGGACTCAACGGCTGGACCATCTGAGATGTACGCCACGGCCAACATTTGAAAGAGATAAAATAAATGCTAAATGGTGTCCTTTCGAATGATAATAAATATTACCATTAAATTTGCTGTTTCTGTGTTTTTTTTTTTTTAAGTAGAGAACCCCTATATTTATCTAGCTTAGTTTTAGGTTATACGGTTGTACCGTTAGGTGAAAAAACTATTATACTCTGAAGCAGCATGTTGCACGACTAAAAAAACTATTGTAACCACTCATCTATTGATGATCGATTCGTCGATAAAATAAATAAATTGGCGCTTGAGAATCGACTATTAACAATCAGAGATCTTACTAGCGCCGTTAGTATATCGGAAGGATTAGTGAAAACCATTTTGAAAGATCATTGGGGCCTAACAAAGGTGAAAGCACATTTTGTTTCAAAATCAACCAAAATGTCATGACGTATTATTACTGGCGTTGAGCTTTGGATCCCGGAAACCCGTAAACAAACGATCAATCGGCCGAATATCGTTGCAAAGGTGAGTCAATGTGAAAAAAAGCACGTCAAAGCAGGTCAAAAATCAAGGTTATGTTGACAGGTTTGATTGATTATCGAGATGTGGTGCACTGTGAATTCCTTCCAACCGGCCAAACTGTCAACAAGGAATACTGTTTAAGTGTCATTCGCCGTTTGCGCGAAGCTATTCGCAAGAAGGCCAGTATTAGGGGCCTACAACTCTTGCTTTTTGCGAACTGAAGGATTGAAAGTTCTTGTTTGGGAAACTTTTTTATTTGTGAAGAGTATTACGGCTTCGGTGAAACTGAAGTTAACGTTTTTTTTTGTTTCTAACAGTAATTTATTGGATGATTTTAAATTATATTAAAAACAGTTAAATGCTGTTAAGAAAAGTTCAAGACCGACTGTGCTACAATTATGAACCTAATAGGTCTCTGTATCGGTCTTCGCCACACCATCATCTCTTAGTGCTACCTTTTAAGCAGCTTCACACACCTCGTTATTACCGCAACCACTGATTTATAACAGTTTTCCAACGTTTATTGTGTTGTAAACACGCATACATAAATTGCTTACGAATGTCTAACGGTAATAACGATTTGAATGAATAATTGAAGTGTATGAATAATTTCGCTGAATGCAAGCAGTGAATGACGATCGCCAATGATTGAGCAAATTGTGCGGTATTATGGCGATGAATTCGCCGCATTGTGTGGACTCATACAATAGGATTATACACGTAAGGACACACGATGACATTCCAGCGATATATACATCTATGTATGTATGTATGTGTACGTACATTTGCCTGGCCGGTCGAGTATAGCAGACTAATAAATGTCAAAATTGAAATTGACAGCCAGTGACAAGTGCACAATGACACAACAACAACAGCAGACAGAGCTACAACGGCTCATATTGGACATATGCTAGCAGCACGTCAAATATGCCAACCCGCAGGCACACATACATACATATTGTACAACAAATTGTGAATTTATGCATGCAGCTGCCACATTGGGGCTCAATGGGGGTATGGGTAATAAAAATTTCGCAGACAACAAAAGCGGTCAGACACATTGATTTTTGCGTTTTTATGCTTTCCGCATTTGCCCGAATTGCACATATGTGTGCGTTTGTGTCACGTACGTTGGTATGTGTTATGATTTCAATTTTATTCGTTTTTATTTTTGTGTACATATTTTCGGTGGGATTGTGGTTAAATTAGTTACGTACGTGATGTCATTACAGCACATCAGTCAGCCAGTCAGTCGGAATGGCTATAGGACCGGACAGTTTGACAGACAGTTTATTTGGTTGTTTGGTCGGTGGAAGCGGTGGAATATTTGACGTTGTTGTATAGGCTTGTTGAGAAGCTAATGATGGATTTTGGGGAATTAATTTAACATTCGATTGTGATGGGAAGCTTTATGGAAGCTTTCACAAAATAAGTTCTAAGGAACTTTCAAAAATCTGAAAATATATAAAAAACTAACAGTTCAGAAATTAATATTTTCCAAAGAAAGAAGATACTTAAAGAAAAGCTCTCCCTTTACGTCCAATTTAGATTTTTGTGAAAAGCTTCCTTTTTGCTTTTATCAAATGCTTTTCTATTTACTAAACATATGCACTATGGTTGTTTTGACAGATAATCAGACGATCTAAGGTTGTTGTGCTTTGTATCTCAGCAATCATTATATATCTTTGGTTCCTTCTGTGCGTCTAACTGTTTCATCATAATCAAACGAAGGGAGCTGATCCCAGGCCGCGCAAACTGCTTTATACCTTCTTCACTCATAAAATCACGAACAAACAAAAAAAAAATTTTTGAAGTTCAAAATTTGTTGTAAATGAGATTGATAACAGGTTGTAGGACCGGAAATGTATTTACTAACGACTTTCGTCCCGTGGCGGGACACAGAATCATTCTGAAAGATGAAATCGTCGTGTTATTCCAAGATTTTTGTAAACGCTTCAACGTTGATCTGTCCTTCAGTCGAATGAGTCAGTCAAATGAGTACCTCCATTATAACAAACACAACCCAAGAAGACCCTGCTAACCGGCTGATGTACTTTGGCATTCTCCGCTCAGCCTTTCGTTCCACACATGGTGGATACCATCTTATCCAAAAACTTTAGATTAATCGGAGAAAACGATGATTTACCAGAGTTCCATATACCAATTTTCTTACTTTTTCGTTTATATAAAACGCTATTTTTTCATTCATTGTCTCAAAATTTGTTTTGTTTTGCAGGACGTCGACTTTTGAAACATGACTCTCTGAGCTTCCGTCGACCGTTGAAGCATCCACTCAGCCCTTTTGCATCTAAGGTTATTTTACTTAGATTCATCCGAGAAAATTATGGTTTACCACTGTTCCACCGAGGAATTTTCTTACTCCTTCGACTATAAGAAACGTTGTTTTCTCATTCATTAGCTCAAAAAAGGTTTTTTGTAGGACGTCAGCTGTTGAATCATGACTCTCTGAGTTTCCATCGAACTGTTGAAGCATCCACGAAAATTTGTTGCATCACTAAGTTACTTTTTCATGTCTGACGAGGATTTAATGCGGTTCTTTAGACAAGACCGTCAAATGAACCTCTCTTGAGCGATTATGGCCTTTCTGATACTACCAGACTTTACTCT
This sequence comes from Bactrocera tryoni, assembly GCF_016617805.1. NCBI lineage: Eukaryota > Metazoa > Arthropoda > Insecta > Diptera > Tephritidae > Bactrocera > Bactrocera tryoni. Next base: position 66,371,062 of record NC_052502.1, on the reverse strand, counting down.
TCGGGCAAGAGAATCCGGTTTTTTAGGCTCATTACCATTATTATTAGTTACCTACCTAAAATGAATATAAAATATAATCGTATTACATCAAAATGGTTTGCAGGATTTGCTAGTAGAACCCAAAACCTTATAAAACATAGCAGGATATTTCCTTTAGTTTCTGCAGCTTTACACGCATCAAAATGTTCCGTAAGATTGTAGAGCTTTGAGAATATACAATATACTACATATATACTATACATGATAGGTATTTTTCTCTGAATATTTTTCTCGCGTACATTTAAGGTCAATTTTTTAAACAAAGTACTAAGAGTTTTAATTTTATTCATAACCTTTCGTACCTGTAGCGACAAGTGAGGATAGAAATAAAGAAGCTTTGTTTAGAATAAACTAAGAGGAATGTCTTTAACGCAAATCACTAGATTAGTTTATGAAGTGAACGATTGAGAATCATCGTTTTGAAATGATTACGGTAAAATAGGAACCAACGAAGAGAGAACCGAACCGCTGTTGTCGGATCCCTGCTATTAGGTTCGGTGTCGGTATATCATGAAGCACATTCCTTTAAAACTATGCTTAACAGTAGATAAAGAGTTGTGAAATATAAAAGAGAGTGGAGGTCGGGCACGATTCCTTATGGGCTCGGAATTCTTCAAGTGGTCCGATGCTCTGGAACAATTTTTTTACGATTTTAATCTTTTCTTCTACGGTCCTTGTGAAGAGTCAGCGAATTCAAATGTAGTAGTAGGGGGACATATGAAGACTACTGACATTCTAGAAGTGTATTTACATATATAAAGTGTCAACAAAACAGATAGTCTTAAAAATGTGGCCCGCCGTTCCCACGACAGTCGGGTTTAAGTAAGCGGAACGGATTTTTATCCGACCAAGGATTGTCGACTCGGCACCATGCCTTGAAATTAGTTCAGAAATATTTTATGCCGCTACAACAACAACAACAATTCGCATTGTTTATCGCACAGCTTACATATTTTTTTCCAGTCAAACATTGTCAACTTGGCAGCATTTCTCAAATTATTTAGTGAATGCTTTTTCAAGTACCACAGCAAAAACGTTGATAAGTTTGGGTTTGAGCATAGGTGAAATCAGTAGTGATACCTTGGGTACTCGAAAAAGAGTGAACACCAGGGTTGACTGCCAGTTATTACATGCTATCGATACACCTTCTCTGTTATTTACCGTCGTAAATATTATTTCGCTTAACTCCAGTTGGAGCGTAGAGCCAAGGTTCGTCCACCTTGTTTTTGTGGTTTTCTCAGTATTTTATTATACTCTCGCAACAAAGTTGCTAAGGAGAGTATTATTTTTATGTTCCGTTAAATATAAATTTAGAAACATCATCAGAAATATGGGTGATTAGCCATGTTAGTCTTAGTTCGTTGCTAGGGCTATTACCTTGGCCTAAGAACACACAAAATTAGCACCACTCTTATGAGAAAAAAAACTCTCTCGCAGAAGTAACGGGTTATGCAGATTGTTTTAGCTTCGGTACTCACTCTCGACCTAACAGAAGGCCCTCTTTTAGCTAAGCAACCGCCGATATCGCACTAGGATCATTTCATTACTGAGCCCCGCATTATCACCATATTTACGTAGTTGCTTTTTAGAACCGCCTTAGGATTACTTGATTCTTTCGTTTGAAAAATACTTCAAGACGTATTGCAAATCATATGGATTTGTTGACCGAATTTTTAGCTTCTGACTTTTAATGAAAATGCATATGGACCATCCTTTAGAATAATGTTGAAGTTCCAAATTTTCATTATTTTTCTGCCACAAAACTAGCAACACACCTACTAATCGTTGGTAAAACCGAAATCATTTGTCAATTTACCACATTTCAACCTGAATTTCTAACCTCCAAATCACATGTTGAATGATTTTTTTGCATTTTGTAACCACAAAAACAGGCTACGCCCGCATTATCATTGAAAATTGTATGTGCAACATTAAGTTATATTTACGGGTGGAATGAGTTGGACGTTGGTGAATCGAAAGCCATTGTTGATTGCATTAAAGCGAGCGCGACATTGCGAGGTCTACTTCAATCTAGGTATTATGTAAGGGAGTGTGTGTCTGCGCTGCGCACATAATAATTTCCTGTTCAATGAGCAATTACAACTACACTGATAATCGCAGCTCCACAATAACACTAACAATAAGCGCACGCCCCAACTGATTTTATGCGCGTTCCTTTCAAATAAAGAAGTGGGGTTGTCAAGGGATTGATTTGTATTGCGTTGACACAGGAGTACTACCACATTGGCAAGTATTATGTATTTATATATGTAAGTATAAAAGAATCCTCGAAGGAATACATGGCGCTCTAAGCAAATACACCCTTAGGCGGTGCTGTGTGGGGGCTGCTCTGGCCACTGTTGGGCTACACAAAGCTGGAGCTGGTCACATAGCTTAGTAGTCCAAGAAGTAGAGTTCGTTCTCTTTAGGATTTTATGTGGTATTTAACTTTACATTGCCCATTTTTAATAGGAGGTGAGATAAATGAAAAATATCTGGTCTTCTTACAGTCTTAAGTCGGAGCATTTTGATATAGTCTTACTATTCTTGCTGCGTCAATTTTTTCTTAAAATGATACGCAAATCATCTCTTCTGACCTGAACGAGGTCAAGTAATTCTTGGAAATGTTTGCTTTCCGCAGAAAAGCTATGTTTTTCAAATATGTTCTGAACAAATATTTCCTTACTAATGATAAAAATATCTAATAACACGTGCTGATGGAAAGGAAATAATCAAGTAACCTTTCTCTTAAATATGCTGAACGATATAGCATAAAACAGATTTTTATCCAGAGAACAGCTCTTTGACTATACATTTTTTAAACCTGATGAAAAGCTTTAAAGAGGTCTTTATAAAAGCTAGGTACCAGCACTGAATTGAAGACCGCTTGCTTATAGAGTAGTCTGGCTCATAATTTTATTAAAATCGTGTTGTGGAAAACTTTTCGTTTCATGGTTTTTGAACACTTTGCTTAAAAGTATTTACTGACTTCCTACACATTTGGTTTTTATATTCACTTTCGTGTTTCTTTTTTTTATTGAAAGAGCTTCAATTTGATTCTTTCTGCCATACCAACTCGGTGTTATGAACATCTTCGCCACACTACTTTCTGACGCCGTTCCAGTCTCGTTCAACCAGATCCGTTCATATTATGCATATCATATTATAAACCCTCTTACGTTTGCCTTAATGCGGATAGGACTGGTTTTTCTATTATTCTCTAAAAGAACCCCTAGAGACATTGAAAATTATTTCCTAATTCCTGCCGGGTAAGTTCATGTGAATACTCTGATTGAGTAGATTTGCGTCATGAAGACTGCGTTCAATTGATGCAATTTATCTGTGCAGTCTGTGTAGTGCCCCCTCTTCCATCGTCTTCATGACAAATTCATTAACTCCAGTTATGCTGCACTTCTGGTTGGTGTTTTATGAAATTGTTGGTAGTTCAATGAGCCCGTAATACCTATAACACATCTTCGCGACAAATTCATATTTGCATTGTTGGAGAAAGATGGAAGTCTTGTTAGACCTTTAGTTCTCAATCTTCTTGATTCAATGATCTTTCTCAAATTTCAGACTTCAGTTGCACAGTTTCCCGTAATTATCCGAATAATTTATTTGACGGGGTTTTTGGTAAGATTTTCTCAGTGCAGTATATTTAGGCCTCATCAATGACAAAATGGTAATATATTTATCAGAATCTGAAAGTGTATGTGAACGATGTCATTAAAACCTGCAGACCTATATAAAAGCTTTTTAATACTTCTAACACATCAGAGCTTTATTGAGTTCGTTTAAGCCCATAAAGCGAAATTATTTGAAAAGACGGACATGGGGTACTTGCCTCAGGATATTAGTTATTCCAATCATCTGCTGTTGCACCCTCTAATAATTATTGACAGAGTTTTCAAAATAATTTCGGATCAACAGCAACTGTTGTATATCTTTGACGTTAATTTAACGAACGAACGGTGGATGGTGTTGTATTGTATTTGGGGAAAAGACGAAAACTAATAGATGCACGCCCTGCTCATTTATTAGACTTCGATTACATAGGCCTCTGACTACTTCGATCAGTCAGTTTAAAGGGCATTCGCAACTTGAGGTCAAACTAATAAATTGGAAAGTATACGAACAAAGTGAACGAGGAAAATACTAAATATCTCCTGTCATCAAAGGAACAGTCGTCGCACTCGCGACTTGGCTCCCACGTCACTGTCAACAGTCATAACAGTCGTTGATAATTTCGTCTATCTTGTAACCAGCATTAACACCAACAATAAAGTCAGCCTCGAAATCCAACGCAGTATAACTCTCGCCAACAGATGCTACTTCGGACTGAGTAGGCAATTGAGAAGTAAAGTCCACTCTCGACGAACAAAAACCAAATTCTACAAGCCACTCATCATCCCCGTCCTGCTATATGGTACAGAAGAATGGACGATGCCGACAACTGATGAGTCGACGTTAAGAGTTTTCGAGTAAAAGATTCTGCGGAAGATTTATGGTCCTTTGCGCATTGGTAACAGCGAATACACCTGGCTACACTTGCAGTCTTCAATTGGCGTCGTACAGCGAAAAGGGAGAACGACTGGCGCGCTGTTGTAAACTCGGCTAAAACCGCGTTTACGGCAATAAAGAAGATTAAGATACGATGACGTAAGTTCAATAGTTTCAAAGTAAGGTGTTTATGTCATCCCTCATTAAAGTTACGTTCTAGTACAGCAGGTCCTCCATTAAGCTGCTAGACAATCAGATCCGGCTTGTAGAACGATTTCGTAGTCCAACGAAGTTTCTCCATTAAACTTCACCACGAACTTCTCATTTTGTTTATGTCAAAGGTAAAATATAATCAAATCCGGGTTCGTAGCACGATTGCACAGCCTTATGAAGTCAACTCGTCGTGGCCTTAGTTCAAGAGAACAGTGTTAAGTTTCTCATCTGTGTCTCCCAAAACTTCGCTCGCATTTAACCTTTAAACGAAAGATCTGAAGTTCATTTCAAACGAAAATTTTCCACAGAAGTGCAATTCAAATTGGAAGTGTTATTAGAGACTAGGAATTTTTTCGAGCAGCAAATTTTCTATTTCCACAATAACCCACATGTACTTAGGTTGTTGCTTTTCCTACGCATTCATTGCTGTTGTTTTTGGCACACTTTACTATTGTTACTTTTATTGTTGTGCAGTGGTGTTTCGGAAAGTGTTAAGCATTTCTTAACAAAATTTCTCACGTCCCAAATAATTACGAGCAGGGCACGTGATATGTGTGGCAAATAAGCGAAAGGGTGGGCGGCAAACTGTAAATATATACATACATGCATATGTGGGTGTATGAGTATATAAAGCAACAACTGCTAAGGCAGTATTGTGAGCGTGTAAGCCTTTGGAAGTGAGGGCAAACATGCCTATTTTGTAAATATTTGCAGCATTTATTAAAATGTGTGCAGATGTACTTGCCATAAGGAGACAGCATGTCGTTCATAACTGTAGCAATGTGTTATATACTTTGTTACTGGCATAAAAATATCATATTGTGCTGTAAAAATGGAAATTGTACGCTACTCGTTGATGTTTGAGGTTTGATGGGAGAAATTCTCTCGCGGCAAGTTGAGAAATACTTGAGTAATTATAATAATATGACACTAAAGGTTATATATATTACTTGCTTACGGTAAATTGTACTTTCATATATTATATTTTGTTAGAATGATAGACAGAAGCCTATGGAACCGAGAGTCAATCGGTCAACATGCAAGGAACAATGAGAATATGGAGTAAGTCAGCGGAGACTAGTTCATTTACGCTCTTAATTATCGTTGGAATAATGCTTTCTTCTTTCCGTAGATAGAGAGAACCTTAGTATTAACTAAGAAAGATACCAATATAACGGGTGTTTTCTTGCGACGTATGGTTTGAAATTACCGCTTTCAGAGTTCGATATTTTGACAACTGTTACTTGATTTTTAATCAATTTGATTTCTCAATACATTATGAACACACTTAGGTTAGGTAAAGTAAATTAGCTGATTTATTGTGAATACACAAATAATTGCATTTGAACTGCTAAAGACGCTTGTCCACTATCCCATGATAGATATGGATCAAAAAGATTTTCGCATATTGGCCAAACGTCTAGAGCCTGCCACAAAGTTATTGAGGCGGCTAATAGCTACATCCAATACGTCGGGTTCGTAAGAAGTATGGCAACCGATGTGCTTCAACTTTAGCCTGGCGAAAGCTGGGTAGTGGAGAAAAATGTGTCTGGATGTTTTCACCTCATCTTCCGCATTGTAATTTTGACAAGTTGCATGCTCCAGTAGCGTAGGTGCAGAAAGCTTTCGGAACCCCACAAGTGCTGCTTGCTGAGCCAGCGTTAAACATGGAGAATAGGTCCAAAACTAGATGACCGCCGATCCCAGTTTTCACAAGAAAGGTTAGTTTAGCGGCAAAGCTCACTTTTGGTGACCAGTACATCCTAAAAAAGTCTCTGTTTGGTGTATCAGTCGAGGTTATCATTGGTCCATATTTCTGCGGCCATAATGTTATAGTTAATGTGCAACGTTGTAGAGATATGATTAGTGACTTTTTCGTGTCTAGATCGGCGGATGTTGATGGCCTCGATGTTGATGACTCGTCTATAACCGTGTCTATTGCAATAAAGTATGTAAGTAAGTAAGGAAGTAAGGAAGTTACTGATGACCTTTGAGATCAACTATGTCATACAGCTAACGAGGCAATCAATTTATTGAAGGAAACTTTTGGTGAGTGCATTATCTTTCGTCGAGGGCATATGGGGTTATGTTAAGTCTTTGTTTACCCCGATATTCTGTGGGTTATTGCTGACATACGGTCCCTACTGCCACAAAAAGTGGACGATAATTCGGCGCCTCAGCTGGATTTTATAAGTTTTAACGTCGTTTCTGGTTTCAAACAATAATTTAGCTGGGGTAAAGACTTCGGGAAGGAGTGAGAGCTTAATGCTTATGTTTCATTATTCGTTGAGTTATGCAGAGGCCTTCAGGCAAATTAGTCACTAAATAAAACTGCATGCACTGTTATGGCATGTCATTATCTTTATTCCCCTATACGATACAGACTCAGGAAATTCTACTCAGTTTTCGAAGTCTCCTTAACCTCTATATCTTTATATATATAAATCTTCTGACCGTGTGTTTGTAATTGAACTGCTCCTAAACGGCTTAACCGATTTTGATGAAATTTTTTGTGTGTCTTCAAGGGGATTCGAGAATGGTTTAGATTCACAATTTGGTCCACTTTAAAATGTTTTTTTAAATTAATTTTTCATTTTTAATCAAATGTTAATTTTGGAATGTTTGACCGATAGATTGCGCTATCGTCGCAGTATCCAATATTCCAACCTTAAATTGGCGTAAACGTGCAATAAACAAAACGATGCCAAAGTAAAAGGCGACATCTGTAGACAAATTTTCATACCGTGGGCAGAGTTGTTCGTTCTTAAGTAATAAATTGGGTGATTCAATACATCTATGGGTAGCTATAACATTTTTTTCATACCTGCTAACTATTGGAGGGGGTATCTTGACAGGCAATTTAAAGTTCCATAAGATCTGGCATAAAAAAATAGCGACATGACTGAAGTGTGGATAAAAAGGTCTACTAAAATTTGAGATATCAGAAATTTTTTCGAAGCATTCCAAGACTGATGCCATAACCTTGCCAGCCGATTTTTTTTTGTCTTTCCACACTTGAGAACCGTTTCTTAATATGCAGTCCACCAGGCTGACAATCGATTGTACTCGATTGATTTCACTGATGCACAGCCCAAATTCAATAGTATTTTTACACCAAAAACCCATTTTTTTTTAAGCACGAAATGCTTTTTGATTCATTTTTGTTGCTCCACCAAAAATTGGATTATTCCTTAACTAATACTTATAATCTAACTAATAGAAATCATATAGATGTTATTAGTAGTATTACCTACAGTACGTATCAGCCACATAAAACATGGGCGGTACCTCTAGTATATATATAAATATACATATATATTCTTGCTTATAGAGTAAAGTTATTTACTCCGTCGCTATAAAGAAACCGATTGAACCCACCCGAAAAGCTGTTCTCTCTATCCGACAAGAGTTTTGTTCCAAATCATACAACTTCTTCGGCAAGTTCTTTCCATTTATTTATTTTGTCAAGTCGCTAAAGGTCTTTTGAGAATCAGATAAGTTAATGGGTACTACAGCGCTACTAATCTTTTGCTGTTCCACTTAACCCAATACGAGTAGGTCTCTGTTCTTATGGTTCCTTGGATGGTGCTTACATTAACGGCGGATCCGAAAGTTTTTTCTAAAGCCTTATTTTTTCGTACTATTGGACGCAGGAATGTGAATATGTAATACCTTTTTTTATTGATATTTATCTGTCGTTAAATGCCGCCCTTTTTCCTTCACAGAAGAATACGCTAAGCGCATTAGAAGCCGGGTTTTGCAGTATACTTGAGAACCGGTCATGTGGCTTGAACTGATATGCATTTCTTGCCGAAATAACTTCTAATCCAGTCTCTTGTGGGGGAAAGTGGAATAAAAGCTTTAACCGCAGAGCAACTCGGTAGAATTTGATCGATTTTCTTTAGTGAAAGCTCAGTACAACAATCTCCTTGTATCCGAAGAACTGTCTGGGCTGTCGCGGACGTTACAATTAATTTTCTGGTAGCACTTACACTAATCACAGCCAAGCTCCTTTTCGTCTTTTCACGTGAAATCGTTCTAAAATGGCCGCTAATTTGTTGGCAGTTTGTGCTCTTTGCAATAACTCATTTTCTTCTGTCCTTCATAAACTTTAACTCTAACATTCACTTGCCGTTCAGTTTCAACTCGCTTGGGAGTAATTTTCGTTGCATTCGTTATGCAAGCTCACTTTTATTCTATTGCAACCGTCAAACTGTCAATCAATTGGCATTTCAATCGAGACATTTCGATTTCGCAATTTTCTGCGTCACACACACTTCCAAGCACGTTTATTCCCATTGGCCTGCCTGCCACTCATACACCAAGCAGCGTCTTCACTTAAGCGATACACGACATTAAGGTCCTTTGAGCAGCCGAGGGTTGTTTGCACAAATAATACCCGCTTTATACCCGATTCTTACCTCTACCATATACTTATTATGTACTTTCGTGCATTAAAAGGTAATGCGATTGATACATGCCGCATTTTTTATGGGGAAAATGATCACAACGGAATTAAATTAAGCTTGGCTAATGCGTCGGTTTTTATCGCTGAGCTAAAATAAAATTGAATGAGCGCAAATCTTTGGCCACAAAGTTGGTATATATGTATGTATGTATATTATTATTTTTTTATTGATGCGATGTAGAGGGATCTAAGGGGATTACATTAAAACAAGCGACAGCCGAAGCAAGTTCGAATTTTGTTAACTTCGTTCGTAAGTAAAACAGTTAAAACAGTGCTTACAGCAGAACAAATCAGCTAGAATTAAAAGGTCTAATAGACCTTAATCAGATATAAATTATTTTTGCATTAAATTAGAGGTTTCATTTGATAATAATAATAATAATTAGCCTTATGACCCCTCTTATAGAGACCCTATCCCTTTTTGCAAGAAACTATGACAGTCGATTTTCTCAAGCTTCTTTTGATTATAATTTCTGACCAGTCATTCATTCGACATAGGCAGAACAGGTAGTAATCACTTGTTGCCACTTCGGTCTAAAAGGTGGATGTATAAGAAACCCCTAACTAAGCGCCCGTAGTTTCTGGTGCCTTTCTATTGATGTGTGCTACCTGGCGTTTCTCTACTGGCCTCTCCTATTCCCCGAAGCTAACGGCTTCTGGGCGATTGCTTCCTTCAGATGTCGTATAGTGGTCCGAGTCGATGTTAGGACCTCGGAGCGTGCGCACGTCTAAGACACGATCTGGTTGGTGACTTTTCGATCCTGAGACAAACAGGTAGCTTGATGAATTTTTCTATGCTGGAATCTAGTACTACCGATGACCATATTTCGGGACCCAGCGAAGTCGATCAGGCTCAACCCATTTGGAGATGTTTCCTCGTGGATGCTGAATTTACCGACTATAGTGCCAAAGATACCTTCCTTGCCCTCCCTGGCGTTAAAGTCGCCAAGCACGATTTTGACATCGTGGCGGGCGCAGCTCTCATAGGTGCACTCCAAGCGTTCATAGAAGGCATCTTTGGTAACATCGTCTTTCTCTTCCGTTGAACAACCTCGCTTTGATGCGGATTGTGGCTAGATGTTCATCCACCGGGGTGAATGATATTACTCGGCGACGGATTCTCTCTCCCACTACGAATCCCACACCGAATTCGCGCTCCTTTATATGGCCACAGCAATAAATTCCACAAGGACCTACACGCCTTAGTCCTTGTCCCGTCCATGGCATTTCTTGAACGGCGGTGATGTCAGCTTTCACTCTAACGAGGTCATCAACCAGCTGGGAAGTGGCACCTTCCCAATTAAGGGACCGGACATTGCAGATGCATTGTCCTCAAGATGGGTCTCTCATCCGAGGCTGATTGTGCTTTTTCATTGGTAGAGTTTCCTGGGTCCCAAACCTAGCGCACAACCCTGTGGAGAGGATGTTTCGACTTCTCACTTTGGCTCGCCTTCAAACGGCTACCCAGAAGATACTTGGTCAAAGATCGGAAGTCGTGAGCTGCTTGAACTATATGTAAAAGAATCGTTTCTGGCCACTCCCAACTGAATTGCAATCAGAAAACTTTTCTCACTTGCATGAACTTCTACATATGAGCCAGCTTGTGCTCCTTTACTCCTCACACGACGGTGATTATTGCCAAATTTTAGAGTCGCAAGAAAATCATCAAGTCGCTAGCCGACAACACATGGAGAAAAGACAATGAAACGTTGCTGGCAACAGAAAAAGCAATCGGTCAGACGGTCCTTAACTACGCCGCACAAATATGGTCGCTTGGATGCAGAGAAACGCAGACGAGAAAGCTACAAACATGTCACACTACATCGAACATCTGAACGGGGAAGACGGCATGCTGTCAGTTAAGGGGCATAATGAGCTCCTCTTCAAGCAGTTTTTGCTGGGTTGCTTTCGTAGAAATCATCACCGTTGGATGTCTTTGTTGACAAATTATATAATCCTTACCGGTAACCGTTAAAACACCGGGGGATGATGAGCTGATGCAATATCTATGCGAATTACCAGTCTTCTGCCGGATGAGATGGGACATTTTGCACTGCTCCCAATATTCCCATTTAAAATACATTGGGCAGCTAGGTCAGAATAGAATCAGATATGTCACTAAATCCATGGAGTTAATGGAAAATGCTTAAATTAGTTGCCACCCGTGAGCATAATGATGACCTAAGTGTGAAATTTTTGATATTACAAATTATGTAATTTTATCGCAATAATTCATTTCGCACGATTTCGTACATTTACCGTTATGACATACTGCTCCCTCTAAGTACCGTATATTTATGTACCATATTCGGGAGTTTTGCGAATGTCCCACAACCAATAAAACACCCCAAATCGGTAAGATTACAGATTTTGCAAAGCTTGCGATAGTTGCCACTAATTTAAGCACTGGGCGTTACAAATGTTCAATTCGCAAATCTGTTGCAAACACGGACCAAACAGCAACAAATTCAAACAACAGTTAAAAGAGCGCAGAAGCACTGTCCAAGGATGCAGATTAACGATATAGGGGAAGCAAAGCAATCGAAAACAAATGGTCGTCTACGTGATTTTACGAGAACATGCGGCATTACGTGCACTTTGTGGGTGGCTTACATGCGATAAAAGGTGGTATAGGTGCCATGTTCGTTTAAATGGTGCAAAAGTTAACTGACGAATGGAAGGAAGAGCACGAAGAAAATAAATAAAATGTCTCCCACTACCTGTTATGGTACAGCATGTTCCTGCAGACGTTAACCGTAACTGATATCGAGCTTTGAACTTGTTTTCATGGTCGCAGGCAGCCGTAAAATACAGCTCTGCTTGCGACGCCTGAAATAAAGATTTCCGTAACAACAATTAAATACACGAAAAGTAAACAATTAATGGCAAATTCGTTTGCCACGAAATTGCGTCTAAAGAGCGTGAGAGAGCGTGAGTATTTCGGCTTGGTCTGAAAACTGTTAGATACATTTTTTTGTTGGAACGTGGAAGTTTTACGAATAACCAGCGCAAAGGATTAAGTAAAAGTATTATTTGTTAAAAGCAAATAGAAGATCTACCTACATGGCATAATGAACAAAATTAATAAGTTAGGAATGAATATTAAAGCCTTATGTCTTTGAGTTAGTCCTTCTTGAAGAACATAATCGAGCAAGAGTTTATTCGGAAGAAGTGTGGAGTAGGTCTCTAATAGCAGTTTGTGTTACTACATCTGGCAGGGTGGCCTTTGTTTACAGCTTCAAGAACACCTACTCCACAATTCAGAGAAGCGATTGTTATAACCGCCGAAGAATTAGTTTTATTAACACACGAAAATTCTACGAAAAGATGCGGCGACTAACAGAAGGTTTCAAGAAAGGAGCATAGTTTTGTAGAACTCACGGAGGTGATCTAGTAACCGATGCTCAGAGCATGGAGGGAACGCTTTTCCAGCTTGCTGAAGGGCAATGAAAGCGTAACGCCAAGAGAAAGCGAACCCGATTGCCCAATCGATGACGATAAAGCAGACGTTCCATTGCCTGACCGAGCTATTCAAAAACGGCGGCGAAGAACTGTTAAGCAGCGTGCATCAGCTTTTTTGTAAAATATGGTCAGACGAAAGCATTCCCAATGATTGGAGTTTAAGTGTGCCCAATCCACGAAAAGGGAGACCCCACAATCTCCATCAACTATCCTGGGATAAGTCTCCTCAATAACGCAAATAAGGTTCTCTCGAGCGTACCGGCAACAAATTGATTGGACCTTATCAACAACCGACCAGATATTCACCAATCGCCAAATCTTGGAAAAGACCCGTGAAAAGAGAATCGACACACACCACCTCTTCGTCGATTTCAAAGCTGCTTTTGACAGCACGAAAAGGAGCTGATTTTATGCCGCGTTCGATACCAAACGAGGTTTCAGACAAGTCGACTCTCTATCGTGCGACTTCTTCAATCTGCTGCTGGAGACAATAATTCGAGCTGGAGAACTAAACCGAGAAGGTACAATCTTCTATAAGAGTGTACAGCTGCTGGCGTATGTCATTGGCCTCAACACCCACGCCGTCAGGTCTGCTTTCTCCAGAATGGATAAGGCAGCGAAGTAAATAGGTCTGGTGGTGAACGAGGGCAAGACAAAATCTTCTGTCATCAAATAAACAGTCGTCGTATTAGCGGCTTGAATCCCACTTCACTGTTGACAATCATAACTTGGAAGTCGTAGATAATTTCGTCTATTTTGGAATCAGTATTAACACTAACAACAATGTCAGTCTCGGAATCCAACGCAGAATATCTCTTGCCAAAAGATGCTACTTTGGGCTAAGCAGGCAATTGAGAAGTAAATGCCTCTCTCGACGAACAAAAACAAAACTCTATAAGTCACTCATTATTACCGTTATGCTAAAAAGTCAAAAAAGATCTTCTGCAGAAAGTTTTGCAGTAAAATCCGCGCCTTTCAAGGGCGTTCCGAAACAGATTTATTCATTTTTGTATCATATTTCTTATATTTAGAGCATGTTAGACTTCTGGAGGAATGCTTGGGCACATAAAGAAATAGTGCAATTGTAGCCACAGTTCAGTTAAGGACCACACTCATCAAATGGGTCGCAAGCTAACGGCAGACCCGCAGTGAGTGCAGACACTTTACAATGGGGTCTGGAGGTACACCACTGCTTAAACTACCAGTACCCAGTTAAGGTTCAGGTCTATATTCACAACTGGTAAACTGTGTGAATACGAAATCTTCATTGATCTTTGGCTTAAATAGGAACTAGATGTACTTCTAGCTCGGTTTCTCACATTCTCAAACCGTAATATAATGACGTCGGACAAACGGTCCAAACCTCTTGTCTCCCTGATCACTTTGGCATCTCGATAACTTTTAGCTGTGTCGATATAGATTATAAAAACAACCGTCGGCAGACAATTACTATAATACTATGATAACAGAGAGAGCATAATAGGTTGGAAATTTATACTAAATTTTTGTAGAGAAAAAACAGTCGACCGGTTTTTAGTTGTCCAAAGCGATCTAAATAAAATAAACCAATATATTATAATATATATTTCATCGAAAACTGGACAAAACTCAATCAAAATTAAATGCTTGGAACAGAAACTTGTCTTGAGATCGTGTTGGCGACGGCGCCGGCCAAGAATGAAAATCAAAACGACGATGCAGCCAGTTTTGGGCTCTCGAACTCTCGTTATCCCTACCAGAGAGCAAAAGAGCTCTGTAGAGTTATAACGCAAGTAAAACCATTGGCCAGGCTGCACAAAGCACCTACATCGGAAATAGATCTGCATTCATAGTTATAAGGTACTATCGTAAAGAGTCTAAGTTGCCACGCCTACTTGCTTTGACTAGTAGATTCAAAATTATTTATCGTCTAATAACTTTTTCGCTATTAAAGTGGCGCGTGTAAAAATCGTGCACAAATCTTTTCAGCAAAAAATCAGTCATTCAACTACAAATCAATTATCTAAGTCACGATCCTCAACCTTATCAGGTAATTACTTTTTCAAATGTTACAACCCCACTGTATAAATAGGCATGGTAGTGCTACGAATGTTTAGTTTAGAACACCATGTTGCGGAAATTACTTTGTATCGCTTTTGTTACTTTCGGTAACTAAATACCTAGTCTTCCACCAACTATACTCGCGTTTACTATACACTTTTCTTTACAGCCCTCTTGAGCTTCCATCAGGCAGCAGCTGATGAGACGACTGAAGCAGATGCGGCCGCAACCGAGGCAGCCGCTAATGATGCAGAGCAAGCAACTGAAGCAGACGAGTCCTCAACCGAGGAATCTGATTCAGATTCTGACGATGAAGTGTCTCGTATCGTAGACGGATTGGATTGGCCAACACTTATTGACCCGCTAGACATTCATGAAGCAGTACCCAATCTTTTGTGAACTTGATCGATTTAATTATATTACCCAAAATGTACCAACGACCCTTATAACATACGTAAATATATAAATAAAATCCTTCGCAACTTAATCAATTCATGTACAGAATAACAAATTATTGAAGCTTAACCCACGGGAACGGGGTATACTGGCCGCATCTACTGGTTTTATTCATGCCAGATGGAGTTTCAGTTTAATTTGAGCTGATGTATTCCTCAAGGCTTTTTATAAGCCTTAAGAGCGGCTTAATATCTAATTACGATACTTCGCCTAGCCCCTTGAACTGCGAAACTTCTAGATATCCAAGACGAGTTCTTGCTAAGCCTGGACAGAAGCATGGCAGGTATTCTAGCGTCTCTCTCATGCCTACTTCCCTGCACTTTCTGCATATATCGTTGTTACTTAGGCCCATTCGGCTCGCATGTGACCTGTCAGGCCAACAGCCGACCGGCCGTACTTTCGAGAGCGTCTGATTATATACCATGCGCGTTGTTCTTCGGTGCTCTTGCATATGATCTTTGCGATCCTGCATGGTCTTGAGGCATTCCTTCAAATCTTGATCCACCATACACTTCTTTCGGAAATTTCATTATGTGTTAGTTTAAGTGACTTGCGTATTTCTTGTACTGCTTCTCAACCACACCAGCTTTTTCGATTGCCGGAATACTTTTGTAGCTCGGAACCCCAGCAGTCAGCGTTGTACGTTTTAAGAGCTAGTCGAATGCTCTTGCGTCATCCACCTTCTTTTAGTTAGAAATCCATGCATTAAGATTTGGTTAGCTCAGAAAAGCAGAAATTTCAAGCGTGCATTATTCTCTAGTTTTTAGTGAAAATTATTCGGTTTTATTCATTGGTATTTTACCGTTCACGTTTATACTACTGTGCCCAAAAATAAGATGACATTTGAACTGCGCGCGTCGAAGGATTTGGAGAACTTTTTTTTAGATTGGTAGTACTGTCAGTCACATTTATGTCAAATTTTATGTCAAAATATTTATTAGTGTTTGAGATCCGTGTCGTTTTGTGAGCTGCTAAAATTGAGTTTATCGTTTTTTGCGATGTCGAAATTTGTAGAGCAAAGAATTTGCATTACATTTTGTTTACGGAATCAATTTTCTGTTGCGGATACGTTGAGGATGGTGCAGAAAGCCTTTGGTGATGAGGCTATGTCCAAAAAAAATGTTTAGAAGTAGTATAGCGAGTTCCAAGCCGGCCGTGAACGTGTCGAAGACGAAGAGCGTCCAGGGCGACCATCAACCTCAACCGACGAAGCTCACGTTCAACAAATCAAAGATTTGGTGTTGAAAAACCGTCGATTAACAATTAAAGACCTTGCTGATGAAGTGGCATATCGAAAGGCTCAGCCAATACCATTTTGAAGTATGTTTTGGTCCTCAAGCGCGTCAAAGGGCGTCGAAAAAAGGCGACCAGGGTGTCATGAAACGCATAATAACTGGCGATGAGACTTGGATCTATGCTTACGACCCCGAAACAACCAATCAATCGAGCGAATATCGTGCCAAAAGAGAGCCGAGACCAAAAAAATCGCGCCAAAGTCGCTCAAAAATCAAGGTCCTGTTGACTGTTTTCTTCGATTATCGTGGTGTTGTGCATTATGAATTCCTTCCAACCGGTCAAACAGTCAACAAGGAATATCATTTGAACGTTATGCGTCGTTTGCGTCACGCTATCCGCCTAAAAAGGCGGGAATTGTGGAAAGACAGCTTTTGGTTTTTACACCACGATAATGCACCATCCCATACTGCCCTCGTAATTCGTGATCATTTCGCCAAAAATTCAACCCATATCGTTCCGCAACCACCGTATTTAACTGGCGCCGTACGATTTCTGGTTGTTCACCAAGCTCAAAAGACCGCTCCGGGGACACCGTTTTTATACGATAGAGGAGATTCAAGCCGTAGCGAAGACGGAATTGAAGGCCATCCCGGAAAGTGACTACAACCAGTGTTTCGAAGATTGGAAAATCGGTTGGCATAAGTGCATTGCATCGGAAGGGGATTACTAACTTTGAAGGGGATGAAATTGATTTGGAAGAATAAATAAATAATTTTCAAAATAAATACAATGTCACCTTACTTTTTTGGGCACAGTAGTATAATATTATCTATTAAAAAAATTCTCAATTATTTCGAGAAATAATTTAGAGATATAACATCTTTCAGCTGATACTGAACCGAGCTGATATTAAACCGATTTTACTGCTATTACATGGACCTGACTAAATCGATATTGTCTAGTTAGATTCCAGCAAATATCGAACGACTGATATATTTTACATATTCGAATTATATTAAGTCGTTCGCATGATGCTTCATAAGTTCAATAGTACTAAACCAAGCCAGATAAGTATTTCTTCTATCTTGCACTCATTGAAGTTCAAAATAGATGTATTTGGGAATTGTGAATGTGATTATTATTAGAAGTCCATTCCATTATGTTTTCAGTCTCTCAAGATGATTTCCCGGACTTCATCCTTTTTAGTTCTCATTTAAATATTGACTATACCATAATAAAAAAATGTGTATAATATAGTTAAACTCGATTTCGCAGTTACATTTGATTGCTGTTGTACGGACGTCCAGGCCGTCTAGGAACATGGAAGAGCAGAAGGTTTGAAACTTGTTGGCAGCAACCAACATTCGTACCAAATATACGAACTAAGAGAAGTGCTAAGGTCCAAAACTTGTATTTCACAACCATTCTTTATTGGACGAAATAAGACTGGAGCCCTGTCCCTGCGGTCCCTCTGTCGCAAAGAAAGGCTCTTTAGTTCCCTTTAATTTAAACAAAAACAGACTTTTGTGACTACTCAAATATTTTTATTTGGCTTGTAAGTAACTATTTCGTCAGAAATTTTACACATTATTATGAAGAGTAAACCACATTTGACCAGCTTGAATCCACGTACAGCGCTGCAAGGCAGCTTTTAACGTCCACCAGGTAGCGGCAGAGCTGCGGCCAACGGAAGCAAAAGTCCGGGTAATGCAGCTGCGCCAGGCAAACCACCGGCTAGGCTACTCACAGCACCAAGTACTGGTTCAGGTCTACATTCGCCGCCATTTAGTAGAACTGTAAAGGATTTGAGTTGTTGTATTATTTGTAATTCAATATACCAGTACGACATTCACCTGCTATGACTAGTAGAGCGAAAATTATTTGACCAAGTAACGCCATCGCAAAAACTTCTAAAGAAATACAAGTATATTACTGTTTTTGGCCTTTCGTCGCGACTATTTATGGCCGTACGAGCGGACGAAGACGCTTATAGCTAATTAATTTTGCTATCATTTCAGCGCCTGTAAAAATCGATTGAGTATTTTTTTGTAATAAAAATCGATACCAATTATTTAAGCCACGATCTACGCGTTTATCAGGCTATTAAATTATTAAGTTGTTGCTAACACCCTCAACATATCAGACGAGTTCTAGGCTCGCATATGATGCCATTAGGTTGGGATCTGTCAAGAAGCAAACAACCGTCCAACATGTGATATACTTGTATAATGCGATGTGATATTGTTGCCTTAATTGATGCCTAGCACCTATATATTTATCTTTTATGTTGCGAAAACTACCGCTTGGGAGATACTGCAGTATTCCGGAAACTTGACGGTTTGTCTGAGATCCAGCTCCAATAATAAATTCCTGCCATCACTCCATTAGGTATTTTTATACGTCTTTTTTAGTGTGACCTAAAACCTTCTCTTCCAAATAAAGCGTGAGGATGTGGGTTTTAATTCGTACACCAAACCCTACCTATTGAGCAAAATCCAAAGGTCTTTGCAGAGAATTCATTTAATGCCGCCAATCTGGCAGCTGATTTCGCTGCATAATTCCACTAATATAGTATGTCGTTTGGTGGTAGACTAAGCAATATAGGCTTGACTACCACTGTGTAACAGTTGATAGACCCCACGTAGGCCTTAGCATCTTCTTACATTCATATAGAGCACCATTGGCCTTTTCAATTCTCTCCTCTAAGCTGAATTTCCACAAGAGTTTGCTATCCAAAATTACTTCCAGGTACAGTAGAGAACACCCCTTTAGGAGTTGCTGCTTGTGCTAATCTGAACAATCTCTCTTTGCGCCATTCCGCCGAAGTTCTCCTGCAGGTCAGTTGAGCTTTTATCCTTGCTATGATGGCAGGCTCTATCCGGAATGTTTCCAAACTGTTAACGATTGCGTTATTGGAGACATTTTTACTAAATGCTCCACTTATATCAAGAAAGGCGCCAGTGCGTTTTAATTATGCTCTAAAACTCTTTATACATATATATATTAAATGCTAGCGAGTGAAGAGCCGTCTCCGTTTATCTACCCCTCACAAAAAGGTGCATTCTACTTGTTCGCTCATAGAAACTTGTCTCTGATGTAGACGTCTGGAATTTTTTCAAATGCCTTTAGAAGGAATGAGGTTAGACTTATTAATTTATATTCTTTCATTTTCCCGCCTTCGGTATGAATACGACGCCTGCCTCTCTTCATAGGATAAGTACATAGTTAGGTATTCAACATCCTACTTATATTGTTGCTACAGTACTAGCGCAGTTGATACATTCTGCATCAAAGCTTTAAAAATACTGATATGGACGGATTTAAACGGTTCGAAGCCACTGATTTCCTGCCTCTCCCTCACCTTTGTCTGGGAGTTTCAGTGTGGTAATTAGGGTCTCTCGTAGATCCTTTCACACCTCTCGCTTTTCTAGCTGGTTTTCGTAGTTATTGGTCGCATAGCGCTTTTTAAGACGAAGGTACACGTTACTTACGCCCCATGCCATCCTCTAAAACTTTCTCACAATACATCTTCCGTCGACTTGTTTATTTAGAGGGTGTAGTTTAGGCCACCATGTCCTTGCCGAAGTTTGTGGCTACATAATCTTCTGTCGGCACATCCGAATTTTGTATTCTGAGCTGCCGCTGTGCATCCTACGGTTTTACTGTGCGTTGTATAAGAACCTTCGGATTGGACGGAATGCGGACTACGGTCTACTATTTTTGCCATCTCAGCACCCTCCCACTCTTGATTGATTGGAATAGAAAACTAACCTTGGTGCAGAGATCCCTCAGTTACAAAAAGATGGTCGTAAGATCCCTTCAATTTAAACCTAATCTGATATCCTAATCTGTTTTATTGAACTTTGAGCTCTTAGAGACCGTCACAACTTGATCGAAATGGAGTTGGAAAACATTAATATTTTTATTTTAAAGTACAAAAAAAGGAATCGGGTGATCCAGAAGTATTTCTATTCTTTTGAAACCTTCTCATCATGGTAGGTCGTTTAAAATTACGTTCGATCAAGACCTGAATGTAATATGTGTAAGTACATATACACTCGGTTACATTTGATTGCAGCTGTTCAGACTTTCTTGGTAAAAGAATGAGATAAGCGTTCCCAAATTGGATGGCAACGACCAGCATCCGTGTGAAATAAGAAAGTTAAGAGCAATGCCCAGGCGCATATGGAGCTTGTACTATATATCATCACCACACTTGTATGTATATTTCGAAATAAGAATGGAAATACAAATAATTAAATTCCACAAATAATTAAATTCCTTCAATTTGAAAAAGGCGAATTTTCGGACTTCACAATATGTTTATTGATACGCCATTAACAATTTCATCGACAATTTTATACATTGTAAAGAGTTCTTCATCCTTGATCAGCTCCTTCATATCACGTACTGCGCCGCAAGAGCACTTTCAACGCCCACCTAGTAAGCCGCCTAGTAGGGGTAGACCGCCAACGAGACCACCCACAGTACCAAGAACTCCGGATAACGCAGCACCGCCAGGTAAACCATTGACCAGGCCTCCGACAGCACCAAGTACGGGATCAGGTCTACATTCGCCGCCATTTAGTAGAGCTGTAAAGAGTTTTTGTGGTTATAATATTTGTATTTCAATATACCAGTACGACATCTACCTGCTACCACAAGTAGAGCACAAATTATTTGACCAAGTAACGCCATCTCCAAAACTGTTTGACATAAAATTTACTGTTGGTGTTTGCGCCTATTTAAGGGCCTTAGAGTGTGCGAAAATAATTCCCTAATATCTAATTATTATTATAATTATTTCAGCGTGTGTAAAAATCGTGCGAAATTTTTTCTAGAAAATAAAACGGTACTTCAAATCCATTTCAATTACCTAAGCCACGATCCACGTGCTTAGCGGGCCATTAAATTATTAAATTTTTACCAATTCCTCACTATATAAGCAAATTGAACGTAGCACAAACTGTCAAATTTGTAGATCATGTTGCGTAAATTGCTCTGTGTCACTTTAGTTTTTACTTTCGGTAACTGATTTGTCCATAAAGCTACTAAATTTTAATTCACTTAATTCATTAAACGCTTACCATTACAGCCTTTTTGAGTTTCCATCAGGTGGAAGCCGGTGATGATGCCGAGGCTACGACTGAAGCTTCCAAAGATGCAGCACCAGCAGCAGAAAAAGGAACATCGGGAGCAAGTGCCTCAAGCAGCGGTACGGCGACATCTTCAACTGAAAACAAAAGTCCATCGATTTTGGATTTAATTTTTAAACCTTTGCTGACGGTGCCAAAAAAATTCGTAAGCTCACTTAGCGGGTTATTTGCTGGTTAAAATGTATAGCTCTTTTTTTGATTGATTTAGATAAAATATATAATTGTCCAAGTAGGTTCCTGAGCTACTGAAAAAATAATAAATGCAATGAAATTAAACTTTTGATATCAATATTCAGCTTCGCTATGTAGGCAATAAATAGTATATATAAAATTTAGTATGGTCTGCCAAGCAATATATTTCTCTATAACTTAAAACTAGGAACTACACTTAATAGCCGAGGTTCCATAATGTCTCGCAACTATTTTGTAAATTTGCGGGGTTGCAATTATCTTCTAAAACCTAACAAAAAAAATTCGACTGCACCGAAGCAATAATAACCTTAATAGTCGCATGTTTTTTATCATAAAAGGCTATGAGAAGATCTTTATATCGATTTTGTTTGATCAGATTGTATGGCAGCAGCTGTACTTCTATTCTACAGTGGTCCGATAACAGCGATTCTGACTGAATGAGCATCTTCTTGAAGCAAAAAGAGCGCGTAAAAAATTTTAGAGCGTTATCTTAAAAACTGAGGCACTACCTCGTCGGACATGGCTAAATGGACTCAGTTTGTCTTGCTGATATTTTATAAATGACGTGTCGAACTTAATATGCGCTGTGAGCATCTTCTTGAAGCAAAAAGATCGCGTACTAAATTTTAGAGCGGTATCTTAAAAACTGAGGCACTACCTCGTCGGACATGGCTAAATGGACTCAGTTTGTCTTGCTGATATTTTATAAATGACGTGTCGAACTTAATATGCGCTGTGAGCATCTTCTTGAAGCAAAAAGATCGCATACAAAATTTTAGAGCGGTATCTTAAAAACTGAGGCACTACCTCGTCGGACATGGCTAAATGGACTCAGTTTGTCTTGCTGATATTTTATAAATGACGTGTCGAACTTAATATGCGCTGTTAAGGGTATAAACAGAAGGTAACTAATGAGCACTTATTTGGTAATATATTCATAGATCATTTGTAGATCTTTTCAGGTGTAGTCGTGGTTTCCCGAGTTATTCTATGATATTCTTGAAACTACAAAGGAGCCTTTTGCAATACTTCTCAACTATTCAGTACTACTGAGAGCTGAAAAATAGTTTAATTCTGGGAATTTTTAATGAGCTTTGCTTGACATTAAGCGATTTTCTACATGTTACTAATGTTTGGGGACGACGACCGCTCTGCCGTACTTTAACTGCCGTACTTTAACTAATCCAATGTACATTTTGGTCTCCATAGCTCACAATAATGTTGCCTGTGAGCACTCGCCATGTAACAGTCTGTCCGACATAGTCATCAATAAGAATTAGAGGTGCAATAAATACGAGTACGATAACCTATGCAACTTATGAGTTTAAGGCTTCCTAGATGTCTGCATTTACTGGCACGTATTCGTATATTCTACAAATGAGCCAAACTTCCTGGGCCGACCTCAGTCGTGATACACAAATCGTTTGCTGATGATAGCAATTAATTAAAGACAATCGGTTGTAATCTGAACGGAAAACGTGTAGGCAGTAATTAACCGTTGGAAATATACTAAGCGCGCAGCAG
Organism: Bactrocera tryoni; assembly: GCF_016617805.1. Taxonomy (NCBI): domain Eukaryota; kingdom Metazoa; phylum Arthropoda; class Insecta; order Diptera; family Tephritidae; genus Bactrocera; species Bactrocera tryoni. The sequence goes on along the minus strand of NC_052502.1, from coordinate 66,347,776 downwards.
CTTCGACCACAAACACGAGGATATATTAAACGGTGAAATTTCATGAGATGTTGGCACATAATTTGGGCGAAATTATACACAAACTGAATTTTAGTGCTTCCTCGAGGTAAGGAAGAGTTTAATGATGAACTCTTACTTGTTTAGGCAAGATCGACTCTTGAACCATATTTCGTGGATTAGAAGCAGAGAGTTAAACATTTTGGAGGCAGTTTATATCAATAAGGCAGTAGCAACAAAAATACCTATAATAAAGAGGGTACTAGTAACGACTGTACCAACAAAAGCGAATTGGCCGTGATTCCACTCCTTCAAGCTAGGTTGTCTGAGTGAGATTTATGTTAGTACTTAGTTAGTGGATTAGGCTTAATTTGCTAATCACGTATAATCACAATAGGTCTAGTGATGTCCCTAGATCTGTTGCTTAGCGCTATTGCGCATCTCCTTTCAATTAACTCAACAACCAACCCGCGAAATTCTCGTTAAAAATGTATACTTAAAAGCTTTGTAAGATTTTTTGTACTTTAAATTTTTAAATTACTTCGAAGTAACTCTAAAATACACACATATACTAGGAAAATATACTCTCTGAATTTAACTAAGGCGTCAAACAGAATTACCGATATTTTCAGACATAGTCAGTCAACGATACTGAGGTTCTCATATTGGATATGTGAGAGTTTTAAAATTTATAGTCTGATTACTGTAATTTTTACATTGAATAACGTCTTGAAAGCGCTTTTTATTCAAAGCCGATCAGCGCTATACTGCTCTGAGCAAGATGTTGGTCTCTCTAAAGTCTTAACTTCACGCAGAGGGATCTGTCGCAATGATCCAAGTTTACAGTAACTTTTATAAAAGTTTTTGAGTGGTACGGGCTTTTGGACCGTATAGAATGACAGCCACACTCGAATTCTGCGGACACCCAAATATAGCACACCGAGAATCTTTAGTTTTCCAATAGAAAAATGTAAGAACTAATAGTATTAAATAAAATCGAAGTTTTTAAGTGAATGCTAGATCTCTTCAATTCCTCCCAAACTCTTAACTTAATTTATTTTTACTTTTGTTGAGTCTCTAACACGCCTTCACAAAGTTAATTAGTTTTTCGCACCCTACTGGAAATGCTTTTCGGCCCCCGGACAACGCGCAAAGTGTCAATCGCCACTCTTACTCTTCGCCAACTTTGCGCACTAATGACGTTACTGTCAATATTGACATTGCAAACGTCACACCATGGCTTTGTGAGCATTGACACTTGCACATGCGACACGACGCCGCGCAGACGTTGCATAAGCGGAATGGCCAATTAAGACAAAAGCAACAATTGGGGGAAGAAACATCTAATCTAAGCGTAAGTTGAGCAGCCAAGCGAGTTGCTATTTGAATGCCACTTATGGATTTTGATATAATTTTCGCAACCATAAAAATGTAATAAGATATTACTTGTGGATAATATAGGGTCTTGCGTTTGAATTTTCGACTGGAGTTTTGATTATTAAATTAGAATCGAACCTCAGTAAATTGTTTCAGATTAACTTAATACTAATTGTCTTTCGCGTTCTTTAACACAGTGTTATGTACTTCTTCAATCCTTTGGGGCTGGAGTTATAGTATCCAGATAGATATAAATCTCTGTGCTCAACATGATCGTCGTACTTCCAAAATATTAATCTTTCTATATTTAGAGTCAGAGCTATAGATTTCGGTTAGTTGTAAGTCGCTTTCAAACCGTAGTTTATTAATTGTAGTGGAAGTTTCTCATTATGGACGTCACCAAAACTGTTTATCCTAATACTTTTTGGTGAGTACAGTTCGTGCTTATCGTCAGACACCGCTGTTTCATACCCAATAGAATCGTCAGACCGATTAATTGACATGTTCGTTAAGGTTGGATGTATTGAAAGAAGCGAGAGAATCAGATATTCACTTATTCTGATATTAAGCCAATGGAAATTAGCTGCCTATCTGAAATTCTGAAATACTTTTTCAATCTTTAGTGTATTATGAAAACCGGATGACTAGAATGAGATGATGAGGCAGGCCTTCGAAAGGCTTAAAATTGAATTTGGCAGCTAGAGGTTTGAAATTTCATCTTAAGGGTGGAATACAGCTAAAAAGTATTGGCTTACTTAGTGATTTTATTAAAACTGAGACAAATAACCGAACAGAGCAAGAAATTTTAAAACAGTTCGAGAATTCCATAGTCAGATTTGCAAAATGCTTTAAAAGCTCGAATTGTAATAAAAAACTTATGATTAAAGGGGACGTCGTTTGCTCACTCGACTTACAATGATACAGAATATATTATACTAAAGAGATTCAAGGATAAGCTCTAAGGTATAAGAAAATATTATTGAAAAAATTAGAAGTTCGTTACTTTTTGAGAAAAAGAAAAGATTTGCCAGAAAAAACGCTTTGGGCTCTTTCACAGAATATGTTATACAAAAGAGATTCAAGAATAAGCTCTAAGGTATAAGAAAATATTACTGAAAAAATTAGAAGGTCGTTACTTTTTGAGAAAAAGAAAAATTATAAAAATGTCCAAAAAGCCAATAATTAATTTTACTTAATTTTAATTTTGGTTTTAATAGCAATTATAATTTTAATTTTAGTTTTTTTATAATTTTAATTTTGGTTTAGTTATAACTTTAATTTAATTTTAATTTAAAATTTTTCAATATTAATTTTAATTTTATTATTAATTTTAATTATAATTCTTATTTTAATTTAAATCGTATTTTTAAATACAGTTTAAAAAAAAAATATTTTCAATTTCTTAACTGTTTTACTCCAATTAAAGCACCCTATAAACACATAATATTTACATTTACCACTTTAACACCCCTAATTTGTTGCGCAATGTCAATGTCAACGTTATTGAATGACGCTAAATTTTTGCTGACACGCGTCGCGGGTAGGTAAGCGTCTTGGAGGGCAAACCCTAAAGCCAAATTGAATTGCAGAAAGAAGTGCACAGAAGTAATTAAAATCACAGCAGCGAATTTTTTCGTTTATTGCAAGTTGTGACGCCTTTCGTATGTTTTCTTAAGTCAGATGTGACGTATGATGGCATAAACACGAGTCTTTTTGTATATATATCCTTTGTTCGGTTATTTTAAATTATGTTATGTAGGCTACTACTGAGGTCACGGATAGTGGACGCCCTATATTCAGTACGTTAGCTACGAATAATAATACGCAACCCCGACCAAGAACTGCATAAAAGGTCGACTTGTCTTAAAACGCCTAATGCTTCCTATAAAATTTCGGGGAAAGCTGAATAGATGCCCCCTGTAAACAAGCGTCTACAACTCCTGTCGCGGTTGCAACGAGCGAATTCCAACGGTCTGCTCTTAATGTGAATAGACGTCGGCGAAAATTTTGGCAGTTAGATGCTGATTAAGGTTTACTAGAACCCCGACATCTCACCGAAATGGCTGACAGGCTAAAGCTGTACTCAGCTCCGTCACGTTAAAAGCTTGATAGGTCTTCAAGTACATGTTATACATATCGCGACATAAGCTCCATTAAGAACTTGTTTCAACCTTACCGTGGGCTCCCTACTTGCATAGACAACAAATACTCCAAACGCAGGAACTATATGAAAAAACACAACAAAGCAGAGACGGCGAAGATGGGGAATTATGAACAGTTTTCCGTAGGTGTGGAAGGATGCTTAAGTCCTCTATACTAACTGTTACACCAAAACAACCGGATAAAGCTGGAGAAAAGACAATCACAAGGAAAAATCCGTCAACAGAAGCAGACTCCAATCTGCTCATTGGGTTAGGCCCTTTGTGGAGATTCGTGGTGGTTGTGGTTAATACCCAAATGCAGGAATAACTGACCTTGTCAGTTGAATGTGGAGTTGCATTGCAACCGGGTGCCGGATCCAAAGCACGGCAGAGGTTTTAGATGGGCCTCGAACCCTACCAAGGTGGTTAGTGTGTCTATGCCACACTGCCAATTGATACTGAAAATGCTTAGCATTCTCAGGGCGCTGAACAACGCGTTATTTTGATCCGCTGTGCTTTTGAGCGCCGTGGAGTAAGGCTGTCGTCAGCAGGTACCCACGTTGAACACACCTGATGTTGTCAACAGTGACGTGAGTGCCAAGTCGCGAGTCCGACGACTGTATGTTTGATGACAGGAGATATTTCGTCTTGTCAAACCCATTTGCTTTGCTTCCTTGTCCAGTCTGGAGAAAGCAGAACTAACGGCGCGGGTGTTGAGGCCGATGATATCAATATCGGAGAGGTCCTTCCCGATCCTGTCGGAGCTTTTGGTGTTGCTCAACGTCAGTTTACACAGACGTATTAGTCTTGCGGGAATTCATGAGACGACTAGAAGTGAATTATTTAGGAAAGTGTAGGGTTCAGTCCAAGAAACAATATGGCGCTGACCATACCATAGGAGTATATCGATGACAACTTATTTGAACCTTACCACCCAAACGTGTATAGATAACGTTACAACAACAACAACAAGGCGATGACTAAACTGATGCATGCCAAGTATGGAACGAGACAAACTCTTTGGCGTAATCAAGAGTTACCGTAGAAATTGGCTTATCGCAGAATCCGAATAACAATAGCCGGGACGATGCTATTATAGCTGTAGAAGGGACAGACTACAAGAGCCGGTTTTTGCAAGACACTTAAAACCGCCCTTCAAGAATCTTATGTTTTATTAAGTTACGTTATGTTTTAAGTAATGTTATATTGTGCAATGTTATGTTTGGCTTATTATGCACGTACTAACATACATATATATGTATGTTAGCGGCGCTACTTGTTTGACAGGTCATTGACTTTGCATTGGCACGCGTTGAAGCGTATAACGTCAGCAAAAAATTAACAACACTAACAATCAGCAGTAATGTTGAATGGCCGGCGAAAATAATATATTTTCAGTTAATTTTTGTTCAGTTTTACTTGCATTGTTTACTCGACAGTTTTTATTCTCGTTGCGGTATACATATTTGTACATTAGGGTGGTTAAAAAAAAAATAAATAAATTGATTTTTACAGTTTTATGTCGTCGATATATTTTAGTTGGACTCAAAAATGTTAAAAACATAATTTTCGTGAAAGTAGATGCTTGTATCGTTCATAATTTCATAATCTTACCTACGGTTTATACAAGAGATAAAATTGCACACAATTTTAAGTATTATTGCGGAAAATAAGCAGCTATTACCATTCCATTCAACTTCCTGATATTACATAGTCAGCTGATGATCGTATTCATCCACATAATTATATTTGGTTTAAGACCCCAGTTCCTGCTAAGTATTCTTTTGCAGATCTAACAGGCCATATATGCTCTATTTGTCCGTTTTTCAATGTTAATTTTCCAATTCTAATTCCAAAGCATCGTTTTCGTTTTAGGCAATTTCAAATAAAAATCACCTGACGACATTTAAGAACCAGCCTAATGTATTATCTTTTATGTATATGCATGTATATGAGTATGCTTTGCTTTTTACTGATTTCAAATTACCGTTTTCAATTTCACATTCTTTTGTGTTCACTTTTTGCCAGCTTTGCATTTATGCATGCGTTCCATTGTTATCACAATTGCCGTGTTGTTGTGTTGTGTTTAAAGCGTTTTATGTTTTTTTCGTGTTTTACAGTTTTTACGCGCATTAACTATTAAATTACTAAATTTAATTTTTTTTTAGTTCTTTTTAAGTTTTTTATTTATTTACTTAGTTTTTAATTGCAAATATTTTTGAAATGTACTATTAATTCCTCATGTACATTTGGTATTTGTTATTACAATAAATATTTGCTTAAGATATTGTATATCAAATAATCACTTCATACACTTGGCTGTAATTGCAAATTACCTTTGGCAAAAATTATAATTACTAATATTATAATCATTACCATTATCACTACAATTAGCATTACCATTACCACTGCAATTACCGTTACCATTATCACTACAATTACCCTTACCATTACCACTACGATTACTATTACCATTATCACTACAATTACCATTACCATTACCACTACAATTACCATTACCATTGTCACTCCAATTACCATTACCATTATCACTACGATTACCATTACCACTACGATTACCATTACCACTACAATTACCATTACCATTATCACTACAATTACCATTACCATTACCACTACAATTACCATTACCATTGTCACTCCAATTACCATTACCATTATCACCACGATTACCATTACCACTACGATTACCATTACCACTACAATTACCATTATCATTATCGTTATCGTTCTCATTATCATTATCATTATCATTATCATTATCATTATCATTATCATTATCATTATCATTATCATTATCATTATCATTATCATTATCATTATCATTATCATTATCATTATCATTATCATTATCATTATCATTATCATTATCATTATCATTATCATTATCATTATCATTATCATTATCATTATCATTATCATTATCATTATCATTAACATTATCCTTATCATAATTATTATCATTATCATTATTATTATGATTATTATTATCATTATCATTAACATTACCACTACGTTTACCATTACCATTATCACTACAATTACCCTTACCATTACCACTACGATTACCATTACCATTATCACTACAATCACCATTACCATTATCATTGTCATTATCATCATCATTATCATTATCATTATCAGTTAGTGATGACCAATACATGTATGTCCTAACTCTTGGGCTCAGAGAAGCTAAAACAAGGAGAACACGCAAATGGGACGCTTTCACGCAATACTCAAAAAAAACTCTTCGCAGTTATAGACGAAATCTGGGACTATCATCCCCGCTTAAAAGACAACGACAGACGAGGTCTACAAGAAGAGGAAGAAATGGAATGGAAGGGCATAAAGATTATACAGTTGCGATAACTGAGTTGAAACATGCAATAACCAAGCGAAAGAATAATAAATGGGAAGAGCTTTGTATTGATATATACAACAATTAATGAAGCCTCGGGTACAAAATCGTAGTGAGAAATCTCGTTGGGAAACAGTCCACCCCAAGGATATTGTTGCAGCTATGGAACACTTCATAAACTCGTTGCTCCCAACCATTGATCTGGGAAAAGACAGAGCATACACAAGAAAGTTCATGTCCATCTTTCATTTTGGAAGAAATGAGCATAGTGAGAAGACCAAAAAAGCTCCTAGTTCTGACAACTTACCAGTGGAAGTGCAATCCTAAGCAAAATTCTAGCCTCAAATGGTATGAACTTGTAAGCATTTCTAACGTAACTGCATGACCGACAGACCCAACTGGAGTGTAATGGCTTATGCAAGACGAGAATACAGCTTTAAGCTTCCGCGTTTAATGTATAAATGAAACCAACTTGCCATGGCTTCAGTAGTGATACACAAATCGTTTGCTGATTATAACAATTAGTTAAAGACGTTCGATTGTAATCTTAAGCTAAAACGTGTCGGTCTTAATTATGCGTTTCAAAAAGAGCTCGCAACAGCTTCGACTACTAACTCGAGATAGCGATAAAGAAAACAATGTTGTTGGTCGGCACATATGGTCTGATAACTTCATTGTTATTAATCTTTTAAAAAGCAAATAAAAAGATAAAAGTCAAAACGACCGCACTTAGGATAGTCCGATTGTAGTACTAGTATAATAGGTGGATTATGAACAGAAAGCTGAGCAGTTTGGAAAAAGCTTTAATGAGTAGTGTGGTCAAGCGCGCTGTCAATAATCTTTAAGGAAGGCGCATACAGGCGCTGGAACCACGGAGAAAGCAGGAAGAAGTAGCCAACGACTGGCAAGGTATCTCAGCATACACAAAATCTATACAATGAAAGTCATTATCGCCTTTATTATAGCAGGTAATATAAAATTCTTGAAGAGAGAAGAAACTCGTCTTATTTACCTTTTTCTTGCAGTTCTTTTGCAGTGCTCTGTGGCTCAGAAGGAGAACAGACAAACAGCAAATGCAATTTCAGTAACACGAGACTCCTCACTAGGTGCGATGGCATCAGCCGATTTGCAACTAAAACGGGATCTCATAATAAGTAGACCAGATACAAACGTTTGGCAAGAGAGGGAACTGATTATAACTACACCACTAGTGGAAAGCAAGAAGGAACTATTCCCAACTTCAAGACCAATAGAAGCCAAGATGAAATTAGTCACACCTACAACCCCAATAGATAGCGAAATAGACCTATTTTCAACTACACCGTCTGTCACAACCAAGTGGAAAATGAGAACTACAACACCAAAAAGTAACAAGTTGGAATTGGTTATAAACAGACCGCTATTAGAAACCAAGAGGGAATTGATTCCAGTTACAACACCAAAAGCTATCAAGAACGAACTGGTCCCAACTTTACCGTCTCTTGAAATCGAGAGGCAGCTGGCCAGAGCTACAACACCAATAGGTACTCAGCGGGAACTGGTCCCAACTACAACAATAAGTACCAGGTGGTTACTGGTTCCAACTACAACTCCACAAGGTTCCAGGAGGGAACTGGAACAAACTACAACACCAATAAATAAAAGGTGGGAACTGGTCTCAACTACAACTTCGATAGGTTCTAGTAGAGAACTGGTCCAAGCTAAACCGACACTGGAATCAAGGAGGCAGTTGGCCACTACTACAACACCATTAGGTACCAAAAAGGAACTAATCCCAACTACAACTCCATTAGATACCAAATTGGAATTGGTCATAACTAGACCGCCAACAGAGACCAATAGCGAATTGTTCTCAACTACAACGCCAATAGATATTAAAAGGCAGCAGGTCTCAACTACTACACCACCAGAGTTCAGGAGACAGCAGATCCCAATTACATCACTATCAGAAACTAAAACGGAACATGTGAGAACTACAACACCAATGGAAGCCATGAAAAAACTGGTCAAAACTACAAAACTTGTTGGAACCATGGAGGAACTGGTCCTTACTACAACACCTTTAGGAACTAAGAAAGACCTTGTAACAACAACACCATTGAGCCGAATCACAGATTTTTTATCTCCTCTCACAACAACATTATTGACGCCTACAATATCTATTCCCGAGCTCGCTAAAAAGCCTAAAAAATTACGCAAATATCCGAAGTACAGAGTTAAGGCGAGGCGACGTCGTACTACAACAAAGCAACCCTTCCATGTTACCAAAACACGCTGAGCATTGTTATCCACGATTAAATTGACAATTCCTTCTGTCGTCGAGCCCATGCCGGGTATGCCGTGGTCTGGTGAACATTTCTTTAATTATAGGCTAATTTTTATTAGGTAACTTTTTTATATACTCGAATATATTTTGAGCAAAGCTTGAAGAGTGTAAATCGATTCCTGTTTCCTCATAATAAATTGTAAAAGTTAGGCCGTGTTTGAGGACATAAAATCAACAAAAAGGCATATTTTCGAAGAGTAAATCAAAAGGCCACTAACTAGATATAATGTCGATAGTCTCACAAGTACTATAAAGAGACTCTCTTTCATTATAGATTTAACTTACGAATATAACCGAAGAAACCGACATAATAATGGATTTCCAGCGTTAATAATGAGTGGTATTTTTCTATTGAGGATTAAACTCATTACTGAGTTAAGTTAACCTATTAGTTTTGTTGTTGGTGAAAAAATTGTCTTGGAAAATATGGAAATCTACAAAAGAAGTAAAGAGAATTTTACAGATTCGGGTTCGGAAAAATTCCTGTGCTGCAAACTACGCTCTCTCGTTAAAAAAAATAGCCATGAATTACCGGAACGGTTGGTAATTATCCGTACTTTTTCGAGGTCTGAATTTTAAGCTAAGAATATTAACAGGAAGTTCCGCAGAGTAGTGTGCTCTCACTGCTACTGTTCGTTGAACAACTGGAGGAAACTTTTATCACCCCATATGCTGATGTTAATCTGTTGTCGATGTCGATATGGATGTCAAGCAATTGCATTAATGGTATATGTTCAAAGTAAAGCAGCAATATCATCGATTTATTTACTTCTCTCTGCAAGTAGCAGAACACTTTCTAGCACTAAATCCACAGCGACCATATTCACGAGCCAAATGAAATATTACAGAGTGAATTTTAACACTGTTAACAATCCGAATATGTTCGGTATTACTCGATAGCATGTCCTCTTTCACTCCGCCTACCACCGCGATTTTGGCTAAAGTACAGAGCTGTACCTACCGACTCCCTACCTTCACCGACTTCCTTCCAGTGAATGTCGTACTTGAAGTTAAGCCACCACCCATACAGACGAAGAGCTCGAGTTGCCTTCCGAATCAAGCGTGCCGTTGCTCAACTTTGTTCTGGTTATAGTAACAGTTAAAATTGCTACCCATCTAGAATCGTCTTCGACATACCAAATAAACTTATTTAACCCTACTCTCCCCTTGTGCTGATCCCGTCGGAACGGCACGTTAACTATAGCTCTCATTAGTTGATTTCAAGGACCACTAACTTGCGCCTAGCCACACAAACTGAGTTTAGATAACCGCTACAAAAACAACAGTAAGCGAAGGTTCTAAGTTCGATATGTCTGTTCAAAAGTATGCAATTTGGATACCTTAGCATTCGTTTGCTAACGATTCAGGTCATCAAGACAAAATCCTCGTAGGCATATAAAAAAACCTATCACATTTCTTACTGATGATGCTTGACACGCTATGAAAAACGATTCTCGTCCTATAGGCGCTGCCATTCAAGCTATTCAGGCTAGCGAGTTTACCAGTTGTTTCCTGCTATGGATCTAAGTACAGGAGTCCATATTATCTATAACCTAATAGTACGTCATAATCTGTATGATAGTTCATCTTGTAGAAATATATTGCCTTGAGTGTTGTCTTACTATTCTTTGCTGCAATAGTGAGTTCGTTGCGCTAAGGATTGGTGTCTGTTCACAGACTGATTGCGAGTGTCCACACTTACCAAATGCTCGTACATCTGTTCATAGGTTTACGTTACAAGTTCGAGGTATACTTTTGAATGATGCTTTCTGCGCGCTGAGAATGTAGATGGAATCATGCTGAACTGTGAAAAATTTCAAGGTTAAGGTGAATCTAAAAATTCGTTCATTCAACTAAGGTTTCCATAAGTTTCGCTGTGAAATAAATTTGTTCTCATATTATGCTGTAAAATTATCTAAAATATTATGCCATAAAATTCCCAACGTTCACTCACCACAAAAACATATCAAAGTTGAGCCACACTGGCGGCGATTAAGAGTAAGTTTTGTCATAAATACTTAAAAAGTCTGCTTTTGGGCATTTACAAATTTCCGCTCATTACAAAATTATTTTCGGTTGAAACCTGAAAAGTTTTCACTTTTACAAGCCACACAATTTACTCGACAAACACTTAATAAAGCGAGCTCGACTAGTGTGGCAGCTGCGGCGCAGGCTGTAGGTAAGCTTGCGCGCCTAAGGGTAGACTGCATGCATTAATATTCTTATCAAAACTGTGCAACCCAGGAAACGAAGCGGGGAACAAACACACGCGCCGGATATGTGGCGGCGCAGTGGTTGCTGATGAAGATATCACAGCTCAGCTGAGCAATTAATGCAGCAAACTTACACACATCACTACCACTACTACGACTACTGTGCACCGCTTTGAATACCTCTCACAGCTACTTTTCGGCAGTCTGTGTGCTTGATCCACAAATAATCCCGTTGCGCGCATTAAACTGGCAACAAGCGCACCGTATGCCGGCTGCCACATGCCACATGCCACATTTCACTTTCGCACTTTTGCCTGCAACGCAAAGTGTGGCAAATAACGTGAACTCACACGGTGACGCTTCCGGTTTTTGCTGCATTATTTTTGTTTTATTGGTTGTTGTATGTGTTAAGGTGGGCGTGTGTGCGTTAGTGTGTGTCAAACTCAATTAAAAGCCGCCTTATTTATGTTGTGGCACAACTCATGTGGTAGCACACATACTCCCTTCCGGCGGTTGTTGCAGCTGTCAGTCACACTCATGGACACATGGTATATAACGGTATATTACCATCATTCATTCATTTGCGTGCAAACATTTTTGTAATGGCTATGTGGCATTCAAAATAAGTACGCCGGTAAATCTTTCAAATTATCCAAACCTGCACTTCCGGCGTGTGGACAAGGCACTGAGTTGAATTTTATTGGAAATATATCATTTTGACAAAGGGATCACTGTTATTGACTCTCCGTGGATGAAAAACTGTTACCTAACTCTCTAACAGATCTTAAAGATTAATAAGAAAATATTTTTATCTAGGCCGTCCTGCCATGCCAAGGTTCCTTGAAACTCGATCACATTGTTACTAACTATATTCAAACCTTTGTTATTTTATACTTATTCCGTCCATCGTGTTTTCTGTCTGCTAGCAGGGTTAAGGGCTCATTTTACACAGGAAGCTCTCATTGAAACCTAAAAGTGAGGAAAGAGGCATCGGTTGCCCTGTACTGCTGCAGTGAAGACATTGGCAAAAGGTGGGCATACTCACCAAAAGTTGTTTTTTGCTTAATGAAACCATTAGTAAGCCTATAACAGAATTTTCGTTTGGTGGTAAGCGCTGAAAAGGACTGCACTCCCGAAAAAGTTGGTGATTATTCAACGAACTTTTCTCATCAGTATTTGTGTTGCACTACGAACCGCACCAATTATGGTACTAAATAACTTGCTGATATACATTATCATATATCACCGATGAATACATTCGCAAGGTGTATGAAGAATACTCGAAAGCTATCTTGCGATCCTAAGCACTTTCGAATTCTCGCATACTTTGATTTCATTCCAAAATACTTGTATTAACAGACCTGGACAGAACTCTGGTTATCGTTTCTCTGCTCACATACATACCTTCGAGGGAGGCATGGGAAGGAACGACTCGCTGAACGAAAGTAGCGGTGAGCTTTTTGCGCATGAATCAAAGCTTGCTGGGAGGTTTGATGGGGGAGTACTTTGTCGGGTTCCATTTGTTCCAGTTTTAGGGTTCTTGGCAACTGCTGGGTCTTTCAAGTGTAGGTGGGTGCCAGGGACTAAGCACTTCGATTGTAGCAACGATTCTCGCTTTTAGCACGCTGACTGTGCGTCTTGTCTCAAGCATCGAAATATTTTATGATAAGTACATTATAGAAGCTTGGTAGCATCGTATTTGCAAGAAAATGTAGTGATAAGCTTGCTGGGGCAGATACTTCATTCTCAATAGCTACGGATTGTGAACAATTTGGAGATCCATAGGCTTCTTGTAGTTCAATATTGGACTGCTGGGGCCCAGATCGGCTTAGAAAGCAGCTCTCCGCATTCAGCAAGTCCACTTTTGGTTGTAAGAGTTCTAACTGAACACTGTCTGATCGGAATATATGCAGTAAGATTGAATAACTTACTAGAACCAGCTGCCTAGGCAGTTGGGAAGAAGATGAGATAGCATCATCCTAACACTTTCTCCCGCTTTTGCTTTTGCTCAAACAAGGCAAAAATTCCTCGCATATCATTATTTTGGATATGCAGTTGCAAAAGCTAATAGCTCTTGAATATTAGCAGAAGTTTTTGTCTGGCTTCACCAAGGACTTTAGTGCATAACAGTCTAAGTGGAGACAACAAAATTATATTTAACCATTTCGGCTTATACCATATAATCTCAATAAACTGGACACCCGAGTGAACCTACCGAAAGTGATTTGAACCTATCAAAACTGGTTTGATTTTTGCTTGGACGGCAAAGAATGCCCCTTGCGGTCAAAAACGTTTGAAGATGACTGGAAACCAGAACAACAACTCGGTGAAGATTTTTTTTAAATACAAGAGGAGAGCACAGAAACTTTAGCGTATATTTTAAAAGAATAGCATTCTAATTTCTAATTCCATATGAATTGCATACAAGGGAGGGTGAAAGACCCAACATACAAACAGAAGTCTTTTGCAGCGGGTTGACAGTTGATGAAAAATGTATACATTACGTCAATCCTAAAATCATATGTTAAACCAGGCCAAACAGCCAAATCAACGCCAAAGTGGCGAATATCCATGCCAATAATGCTCAGTGTTTGATAGGATCAGAACGCATGCTGTATTTGCGCTTCCAAATCTTGGTGAAATTATTAATGGAGAATGTTACCGACAGCTCATAAAATTGATTTGAGGATTGCCTCTTCTGACTACTGAAGATACATGGTGAATTGGAAAAGTTTTGTATGTCATCACTTTATTCCGATAGTTCAGTTTTTATGCCAGGTTTATGCTATAGTGGTCTTATATCCGCCGTTCCGGTAAATAAGCTGATTTTTGATGAGAAAAGTATGGAAGCATAGTTTCAAACCGATATCTCAAAAACTGAAAGACTAGTTCGCATATATACAGAAAAACGGACGCACGGATATAGTTAAATTGACTCAGCTCATCATTCCGATTTTTTACGTATATACTTTATACATATTAAATACATATACCATGTATATATACATATATAGATATTGAAACCGACAAAGATGGGCAATGAAAATATTGTCAAATAGATCAAATAAGCAGATCAACTGAGAGGACCTGCAAATCTCCTGAACCTGTGAACAATGGAATGGAGAGAAGATTGCACTAAAGGGGTTTCTTATTAAGATCCAATAAGTAGATCTCTAAACCACTAAATGTAACAATGAATCTGCCGTTTACCGACTAAGAACTTTTTGGCCCAACAATTAGAATACAATGATAATAGTTAGAACAAAGCGGTCAATCACTACCCCACTTATTCGGAAAAACTCATTTCTTTAGGTCCATGCAATGTATTACCAGAATTTCGTTTCAACTGACTTGGATTGAAAGTTTCATTCCTTTGCTAAATTGAGCGAGGAATGGAAGTTAAAGTTTACGTGGCACTATACCAAAGAACTCTTACATAGTTCTTTGAGGTGAGATACCGTCAAAGATTTGAAATTTAATTTTTTAATATTTATCAGTAACTTTTGCTTTAATTTTTCAAAAATAATTTACTATTATTTTAATTGGTAAATCGAACTAATCTTATGTGAAGTAACGCACTTCGTAATCACAATCGGCATAATGTGAAGTTGGTCTTGGTTTTGGCTTGTATTTGATTGGCTCCTGCGGCTTGTATGCGTATGTTTGCTCGTGGCTGCAATCATGTTCCTCATAATAACGATGTGGCGTTGCAGGTGCTGGTCTTGATGGCGAATAAGAATCAGATGAATGCCCATATTTAGACGAAGGTCGTGAAGGATAATGACTATATGCAGATGGTGGTTCATAAGCTGGTGCGGCAGCGGGTGCTGGTCGCGCTTTGTAGACAGGTGCGGGTGCTGGTACCGGCTGCGGTCCGTAGACTGGTGCTGGAGCCGGCTGCGGTGCTGGCTGCGGTCCATAGACTGGTGCTGGAACCGGCTGCGGTGCTGGCTGCGGTCCATAGACTGGTGCTGGAGAATGATATGGAGCTGGTGCGGGATATAATGCTGGTGCTGGTGTTGGTACTGGAACAGGCAGCGGTGCTGGCGGTTTCAAATCTGCCTTCTTTTCAAACTTGGCGTGCTCTTTTTCTTTGAAAAAGTCAAATAACTCCAATAACTTTTCATCGAATTTTTCCTTTTTCTCCTCCCATTTCTCTAATTTATTTTCTATTAAGGAGCCCAAAGTATCCTTTTTCTTTTCAAAAATATTAAATGGTTTAAGGAATCTGACTGTCGGAAATCTAATATTAACATGCTCGCTGCTCTCATCATCAATGCCATCGTTTTCAATGGTGATCAGCTTCTTAAAGAGTCCTTCAGATTGTTGAAAGGCTGGCAAGAAAATCAAAAAATTATATATATTCATATATATAGCCTTACACAACTATTTCTTGTCGCCTCACCAAAAATAGCCAACAAGAGTAGCGCCAACTGCTCTCGTCGCCCCAACATTGCCACCATTGTCATCGTCTGGCTGTGCGCGTTTGTCCACACCACTTGCCACGCTCTATATTTATAAAGTATATACAGATATGTATATAGTACTTCACCACTTTGGCATCCATCAAACCAAGCCACTGGCGCATTTTTCACAGATTTGTTGGAATTAGCCGCACGGCACGTACACATTATGCCAACTATGCTCAGTGTTTGGCAAGTGTGATAAGCGCCAGCACAGCTGTCTTGCCACGCATTCTACTCGAAATGCCTGTGATAAGCCTATCGAACTTTAGTTTTGCGTGACTGAGCCACACAAGTGGTGGCGACATTAGGCAGATATGGGTACAAGGCATACCTACTACATGCTTATATTTTAGTCTCTTGAACTTTGTAAAGCAAAAAATGGCGTTATGTACTTACGTTAACATTAAGAAAGCAACAATAATGGATAAACTATACTTGGTGGGGTCAATTGGGAGAAATCGACGTCAGTCCCTAGTTATTTATGTTTTTGGATGGAGAGCGCACAATATTAGTATTATGTAGTATCACAGAGCTGAGATGTTCAGAGAAGGTGCTGAGTCAAGATTCTTATTGACGAATGCATTTCAATATGAATCTCAGATCTTGTCGAAAGTGAAGTAAAGTCGGTTGAGTTGTTTAAATATTATTATGAGACGCTGGAGAGCGTGTAATTGTAATAAATGTCGACTGTATTAATTGAAAATAAATGCCAGACTAGGTTAGTCTGGAAGGCTAATAAGTCAAACCTAGTCCAGTTTTGGTTCTTAACGATATCAGACCGAATGCCGTCACGCAGTCCATGAGGATCAGTGATCTTTCGAAAAGCCAGCGCTTCACGCGAATTTTAATATATTCTGTGGTTTTACTAACGGTAACTCTATCAGTGTTTCATACCGTGTGATTAATATAGTCACTCTCGGCAACCTCGTCCACTATCAGTAGATATAAACTCGCTGCCGCCCTGCTACCCAAGACACTCTCGGCCGATATGCGAAATGAGGTTATTTAATCATCATCTTCTTCTTCTTTATTAACGTAGGCATTGCTGACACGGTTATATCCGAGTTTACGACAGCGCGCCGTTCTTCCTTTTCGCTGTTTGGCGCCAATTAGAGATTCCAAGTATAGCCAGGCCTTTTCCACTTGATCTTTTCAACGGTGTGTAGGCCTTCCTCTTCCTCTGAATCCCTCGGCGGGCACTGCGTCGAATACGCTTAGGGCTGTAGTGTTTTCATCATGACTTAGCCAGAATAGCCGCTAACTATTAATTCGCTGAAATATGTCAATGGCGTCGTATATTTCGTACAACTCATCATTCCGTCGCAAAACAAATTTTCCTCAAAACTTTTCTCTCGAAAACTCGTAACACCGACTCATCAGATGCTGTCATCGTTCATGTCTTCACACCATATAGCAGGATAAAGATGATGTGTGACTTGTAGAGTTTGGTCTTTGTGCGTTGAGAGAGGACTTTATATACTTCTCAATTGCCTTTTCAGTCCGAAGCAGCACCTGTTGGAAAGAGTTATTCTGCGTTAGGTTTCGAGGCTGACGTTGTTGCTGGTGTTAATGCTGATTCCAAGGCAGACAAAATTATCTACGACACCACAGTGACATGGCAGGCAAGTCGCGTGTGCGAAGACTGTCTGTTTGATGACAGTGGACCGTGATCTCATAGTATATTGAAGAAGTCGCAGGTATGTAGTCGCCTTGTCTGAAACCTCGTTTGGTATGGCACGGCTCGAAAAGGTTCTTCTCGAGCCTGAGAGAGCTTCGGTCATCTAATAGATGTTAATTCTGGCTAGTTCCGCGGTATCGAAGTGAAGTCTAAGTGGCTTAGGTGTCAAAACGCCCCAAAAATGGGAGGGGAAAGTATTGAAAAGGAGAAGGATGTTTTGTTTACAATCTATAACGCAACGCTGCTTCCACATCTTAGTCTTCATGAGCAAAAGAAATTCTGGATTCACTTCTAGGAAGCTCTTTCCACTCGGTCATGATTTGTACTTTTGTAATGTAAAAGTATTAAGATCAGTCGAACTGCTGGGAAAAAATTTTATTAGAAGCATGCTCTTTGGTCAATGAATACTGAGCAGTATAGTTTACGTAAAGGAAACACGAACATACATATATCCCGGCAGAGTCCATCAACTCGGCAGCATCACTCAGAATTATTTGTAGAATGTTTCCTGCATCAACACAATATAACAAAAAAAAAAACAATTAGTAGTTGAGTGGTTCACATTTGCGGTATTAAGAGTGAGAACCGTGTTCTCTCGTTTCTTAAGCCAGCTTGACGAGCAATTTTCTTTTGGGGTTAGGACTTCTGATAACCTTTTAATTATCTTATTTGGTTTATACAAGTAATTGAAACAGAGTTGCTTTGAAAGCCTTTTTGTGACGCTACAATAAAGATTGAGTTTATGTGAGTAAGTTATAAATCTGGTCAAATTACCTTGAATCTACCTATCCGCCACCAGCTAGACTAGACAGAGTCTCCAATTTAACTCTAAAAGCAGTAGTTACTGAAATTGCCTTGCAAAATTATTCGTTGTTGTTGTTTTTGTTTGTAACACATTTTATTTGTGATTATATATGCCAAAACTGCTTGTTACCCCCTTCTACACGCTTACTTGTGCATATATCTTTGCTTAGCATATCTTCTTTCATAACTTATTCATGTTTGTATTATTTGATAATTTTATGCCATTGATTTTATTTACATAAAGATAAATTTCGTTGCATGTGGCTTATCAAATTACAACACCTGTGCACATACAATAACAGAGATACATATATATAATATGTACATATGTATGTATATAGAACTATGTGTATATGCATATTTAATTTGCGAACAGAGGCCACAACGTTGCTTTTTGCTCAAGTCGCTCGTCGTTGCCTGGCTTTAGCGGGGCGCGGTAGACCACAACGGCCGAAAACAGGGTGGTTCATATATAGGCTTGATAAAAAGATTATAAACAAATTGAGAAACTTAATCGAAATTAGTTATTTGTACTATTATTATTATTAATGTAAGCTTTTCTTTTATTTTTGGAACTCAACTGCGTTCCTGTGGTTACTTAGGCTAGACATTGCTAAGATTCACCCAAACCGTTCCCACGACAGTCAGGTCTACGTAACCTCCGTCACACTGACAATCAGTGCCTAACGAGATCAAATCACAATTTTGTTTATTTTTTTTTTTTGGGGTGAGGGGCGGAAAATACCTTCCTCATCAGTGCTGTCGTCGCAGCACTTACAGATCACTAAATCCCTCCCCTAAGGAACCGTCGCCCACCCTGTAATCATATTTGCATTACTTCAGGGTGACGTTCCATTTTCATCATTGGGAGTTTTACGTCTACGTACCTTCGTCGAGGTTCCTTTATTTCTGCGTAGCAAAATTGGTACAAATTTCTGGAGAGTCCCCAGTTTGCTTCACTCTCCAACATAACGCTGTTTACATTGTCGGTGTTTATTGAGCCAACCAGGTCTTCTACGGGTTGGCGTTCTCGTTGCCTGTGCGTTGGCTCATGATTTGAAGAATGTGTGTTTAGCGGCATCTTCTCACGTGTCGTTGTATAGACATGACGGCTCTTCGGCTCTTTTCCTATTCTGTAGAGGTACTTTCTGAAGTATCAGTGACCGGGTAACAGCTTTCTTCGCGCTTTTTCTGTGTCTCTTGCTGTAATTACTGCTGCAATGTCGTCCGCGTTGCCAATTGAGAACGATTCGCCTGGCATTTCGACAACTTCAATGTGTTCAAATGATTCAAATTAGGCGGCAGGTAAAAAAGCTATGTTATATGCTGACTCAAAATATGAATTGTGATATATAATAGATCGTAATGAACGGTAACTGAAGATCTTGAAAGCCATATATACGAGTTTCAGTCCAAAAAATTTGCTTAATACAGTTCGCTAGCGTCCGTCGTTCATTAAAATTATGTCGCTAGCACAATATGTAAAGCAAAAAATGTGTTATAGACAATGTAAGCTCCGAAATCTTTAGTACTTTCTATTCACATATTGGCTCTATTCGGTCCCATTTGCCTATTCGTCAACCTTCAAGTGAAGAATAATATGGTTTCGTGAAAAAATAACCCTACGAAATCATTTGATATCATTGCGGAAAGTTATGAAATCGACTTCGTATACAAATTTATTGCGTTTGAGAGTTAACAGCGACAAAAAAAATTATTTGCAAGTAAAATCGTTATATGAGCCACCCTGTTAAACGAAATTTGTTTAGTTGTGCACCCATATTTGCATATAAATTGAGTTTGCCTCTACTCAGCAGTTACTTTTCATTACCCCCAAAGCTTACAAACAAGTATAGATGAACGTACATATATCTGCATATGCTTATACACCGTTATATTTACTTGCGTGCATTAATATGTGGCCTATGCGTAAAAAATGATGGCTCTATTTAATTATAAAACACTGCAGCAAAAGTGATCTGCGCGATATATCCCATTGCAATCAACGTTTGAAGGCACACGCACACACCGACGTCACATCACATGATTCCTTCTTTGTATCTACACTCGTAGCAGGCACTGTGCTGTTCGTAGCACCGCTTGCGCACACTTCCGTTGGGTGCCATCAACAAAATTGTCATCATCAATGTCAGCGTAATGACATATTGTGCGCATATTTGCATAAAGTGTTGGCTCTGCTGCTTTTTTTGCTTGCACGTCCAACACCCGGCATGCCATGCTTCGTGTGGACCGTCATACTGCTCGCACGTCGCTTTTTCACCACCGTTTTGCTTTGCAATTTCATCCACTGATTGCGCAACTTTTACTCAATCATCCTTCGAATTCCGATTGCCGTACAAAAATACGCACACATACATACACACATATACAGAAACACACATACATATTGACAGAAACACCCATAATTATTGCTGTTCTTTTTGTTGTTGCAATTGCTGTCATATGTGCGACAACAAAGTGGATTATGTTGTCAGCAATATGTCACACGACACCGCCCCACCACCCGCCTTTTCCATTTTTTTCGGCTATCTTTTCCTCTCTCACTCTTCACCTATCTTTTTTGTTTAAATACATGAAAGCGATTTTCGTCTCAACACCGTGTGTCACATCAAGTTCCGTTATTCTCCTTCGTCTACTCTTTTTTGTTGCTAAAATTCAATTAATTAAAATTTAATTATATGCAAATTTTATTTGAGATTTTTTCCTTAGTCTCCGACGAATATAAAATGAAAACGTAATTATGCACATTGTTATAGCCAAACCATTGTGCAATAATATTGAACGTGAGTGAGTGAATTTTATGAATTTCGTTTGAGGTGGAAATTGTGCGTGTGGCGGAGGTTAAAAGTGACTGATGACGTGCAGAAGAATAGAAAAAAATAAAAAGTTTACATAAGGATATATAAACACATTCTATTGTATGCTTGAAACTCTCTAAGTTAATCAGAATATGAAATTTAAAATTTTTTGCATTCGTTAATAAGCACCGAAGCTGTAATACCCTTCATAGGTGCATTTCTTGTGGAACCTATGCGGATTTCTTTTTATTGCACGAGGAGGAAGCATCACCCCGAAGACCTGTACCCCGTTCCCCCGTTTTCATCGTAATTGCAGCATCGATTGCATTTACTGACAAGTGACATTCAATCGACCCCACCTCTGTTGGTATTTGATCCCACCCTCTGTAATGTTTGTCACCAAAACCATTCTCCATATGCTCCTGTCATATTGGTATGCCTTTGGTCCGCGTCGTAGGAGAACGTCTATTTTAATTTAAGATTCAATCTTCTCCGCTGTTGTTCTCCGTCTCTTTGTGTTCTTATTATATTGGCTTCTCACAAGCATTCCTTCTCTTAAATTCAGTCATTTGGTTTACCAAGTTTGCAGTGGTTGGGTCCATATCAAATAATTTCTTTAAGTATCATCTTTCTTACCCGGATTGCAGACAGTGAAACACTTAATGCTCTACATCCTCTATAGTGTTGCCTCTGCAAAGAGGTTGGTATAATTAAATCTTTCAATGTTGATTTGCATTCAACGGAAAATATAGTTTGAGATTTTTCTTGCCATTTTGTTTGCCATAAACAACTTTTGTGTCAAATTTAGTTACATAATAAGAAAAAATATATTTTATGTAGATCTTGATTTTAAACGTTCAGTTTGTATAGCATGTGCGATAGTGATCCGATATAGCGAATTTATTCGGAAATCGTACCGTTACCTTGCAAAATAATCCATACCAAATTTTGTGAAGCTATCTCATCAAATGGAAAAAGTTTCCAAATACAAGTGCTGGATTCCGATTATTGACTTGTATGGCAGCTATAAACTATAGTGTCTCGATATCGGCGGTTTTGGCAAGTGAGCAGCTTCTTGGAGAGAAAAATTTCAAAAAAGATATCTCAAAACTCCGAGGAA